>NC_053161.1:99694799-99994799 GCF_016835505.1 Polypterus senegalus
GTGTGTGTATGTATGTATGTACGTATGTGTGTATATATATATGTATATATATATGTATATGTATGTATGTGTGTATGTATATATATATATACACATATATATATATGTGTGTGTGTATATATATTTTCTTTGCCAGCAAAAAAATATATTCTATGACACATTTCATTATTTATACTAACATTTTATGTTGCTGTTGAATTTTTGTCACATTTTGTTGTACTTTTACTTTCTTGCATATTTATTCATTTTTTTCTAACTGGTAAAAATATTTCTTCATAGCATAGGGACCTAATCCACATCTTTAAAAAAAAAACAAAAAAAAACGCTTAAATAGATCCATCGGTGTATTTTTGATTGAGGTCACCAGAATGTATTTAGGACAGGAGGCACATATTTACACAAAGAAAGGCGGAAACCAAGAAGCACTTATTGACACGACGACAAGCCAAATTTAGAGCAAACTACTGAGTTGTGTAGCTAAGAAACTATGATGATGACTTTTGAAAAAGTATCTTGATGAAGTATTGGGACAACTCGGCTATTAGTGAAATAGTTGAGCTTAATGGATGCAGTTGTCTCCTGTGGTTTGTCAGACTCCTTACGTGCTTTTGTTCTTAGGGGTGTGCTCTGTAATAGATGTGCCTCCTATGAACATAATCATATCACTTTTATTGTGTGAAGTATCAAAGGTGTTGATAGAAAATTTAAGGTGTGTTTAATATTTACAACATTTAATCTATTTTGAAACATATGACGAAGATAAGAGTGATAGCAGTCATTTTTAAAAGTTTCAATTATCAGTTGTTTCATCACATGGAGTAGAAAAGATGCATTTTATAAATTAAAACATAAGCCATACCAGACTGGCAGTTTTACTAATATCAAAATTGCCAAAGTCCTTATCTGTAGTAACCATAGATCAAAGCATTTAGCAAGTAAACCACATCAATGAAGATCCACAGCTACACTGATAGAGCACAGTAGGGGTTAGCAGCATTGCAGGCCTGAAACAGCTTACATCCTGAATATGTTGCTCACCAAGTTCTGATTATTCTGACCAAGTCATAGTATATCATAAGCAGTTTTTTTTCCCCCAATATTATACATTTTCCAGTAGTGAGACCAACTATGTTATATGGGTTAGAGACGGTGGCACTGGCCAGAAAGCAGGAGACAGAGCTGGAGGCGGCAGAATTAAAGATGTTAAGATTTGCATTTGGTGTGATAAGGATGGATAGAAAGAAATGAGGACATTAGAGGGTCAGCTCATGTTGGACGATTGGGTGACAAAGTCAGAGAGGCGAGATTGCGTTGGTTGGGACATGTGCAGAGGAGAGATGCTGAGTAAATTGGGAGAAGAGGAAAGCCTAAGGGAAGGTTTATGGATGTGGTGAGAGAAGACATGCAGGTGATGGGTGTGACAGAACAAAATTTATGTAGATGACAGGAAGATATGGAAGAAGATGATCAACTGTGGCAACCCCTAACAGGAGCAGCCGAAGGAAAAAGAAGAAGATACATTTTCCATAGTAGATAATATCTTTTCAGTGTAAGCCAACAAAGCAAATAGCCTAATAAAAATGTAATTGGAATGTTGAGAGAAACCTGAGAAGTGCCATGTGGACAACAGCAGAACATGGAGGTTTTATGTAATGTCCAGAACAGTGTTATCCACTGCAACACCATTACATCAGACATGAAAGTTAAGAAATTCCCTGTACTCTGCACGTTATATGATAATACACTGTGTGCACAATTATTAGGCAAGTGAGTATTTTGACCATATCATCATTTTTATGCGTATATTCCAACTCGGCTGTATTAACTTGAATGCTTATTGGATTTAAGCACGTCAGGTGATGTGTATTTGTGTAATGAGGGAGGGTGTGGCCTAAGGAGATCAACACCCTATATCAAGGTGTGCAGAATTATTAGGCAGCTAGTTTTCCTCGGGCAAAATGGGCCAAAAAAGAGATTTAACTGACTCTGAAAAGTCAAAAATTGTAAAAAGTCTTTCAGAGGGATGCAGCACTTTTGGAATTGCTAAGATATTGGTGTGTGATCACAGAACCATCAAACATTTTGTTGCAAATAGTCAACAGGGTCGCAAGAAACGTGTTGAGAACAAAAGATGCAAATTAGCTGCCAAAGATTTGAGAAGAATCAAACGTGAAGCTACCAGGAACCCATTATCCTCCAGTACTTTCATATTCCAGAGCTGCAACCTACCTGGAGTGCCCAGAAGTACAAGGTGTTCAGTGCTCAAAGACATGGCCAAGGTAAGGAGGGCTGAAACCCAACCACCACTGAACAAGAAACATAAGTTGAAACGTCAAAACTGGGCCAAGAAATATCTGAAGGCAGATTTTTTTCAAAGGTTTTATGGACCGATGAGATGAGAGTGACTCTTGATGGACCAGATGGATGGACCTGTGGATCAGTAATGGGCACAGAGCTCCACTCCAACGTGGAGGTGGGGTACTGGTATGAGCTGGTATTTTTAAAGATGAGCTAGTTGGACCTTTTGCATTGAAGATGAACTCAAAATCAACTCCCAAACCTACTGCCAGTTTTTCAAGACACTTTCTTCAAACAGTGATACAGGAAAAGACCATGATTTTATGCAGGCCAATGCTCCATCACTTGCATCGAAGTTCTCCACTGCGTGGCCAGCCAGTAAAGGCCTTAAAGATGAAGGAATAATGACATGGCCCCCCTTCCTCATCTGACCTAAACCCTATCGAGAACTTGTGGGCACTTCTTAAACGCTAGATTTACGGGGGAGAAAAACAATACACCTCTCTGAAGAGTGTCTGGGAGGCTGTAGTCACTGCTCCACAAAAAGCTGATCGTCAACAGATCAAGAAACTGACAGACTCCATGAATGGAAAGGCTTATGACTGTTATTGGAAAGAAGGGTGGCTATATTGGTCATTGATTGATTGATTTTTTTTTTTTGAAATGTCAGAGATGTTTATTTGTAAATTTTGAGGTGTTTGTTTATTATTCTCACTATAACAGATGAAAATAAACAAGTGAGATGGGAAAATTTTCATTTTTCCTTTAGTTGCATAATAAATCTGCACACTAATAGTTGCCTAATAATTGTGCGCACATATGTATTCCCCTGATGATGTTCACACTCACATTTCCGTTGTGAAACATTCAGGTTTCAGGTTTATTAACATTTTGGATTGACTGATAGCACTGTGTTTGTTCCATATTAAAATTAATCCTCAAAAATACAACTTGCCTAATAATTGTGCACACAGTGTACTACTGTATTACGACGACTACTACCACTATTATAATTGCTATTGGTTTCTACATGATGGCGCAGTGTCAAAAGAAGGTGGCCTAAAGAAGGTTAATTACAAATCAGGAAAAGGGAAAATTAGCATTTGTATTAATGTAATGGTGAGACTCAAATTTGTGCTGAATGAAATATATACTTACAAGTATAATCACTGAGATACAAATCATGATGATACAGATGGCAAAGAAAATATTCACAGGCCTTGGTGGTACTTGGGGGAAGACCATAGCACTAATAACTGTCACCTGCACAGACACACCAAAGAACACAAGATTTGCAAAATGGGAAACTCGGAGGCAAGAAAAATAATTGTATCTTTTATACTCTTTTACAGTACGCAGCTAAACAGACAACAAAATGTTCAAGCAGTGTTCTAGTTTTCTACACGGTACTTACAATAACCATCAGCAGTGTAACACCAGCAAAAATCCAGTTAACGATTCGTTCCTAGAAGGCAAGAATTGAGATAAAGGAAACTGTAAATATTTTGTAACAGCTGATCTTACAGCCTGGCTTTGAACTGTTAATTACAAATACAACATAAACAATAGGCAAGTTTGGCTAAAGACAATATGTCATGCTGCTCATTATTGAAGTTTATCACAAAAACAGGAATTTCAAAGAATGAATAGGGCTCAAAATGACATGCTAATAAGGAAATAGTAGTAGTAATAGTACTGGCATGTGAACAGAATGCAATATAATTCTTCATGGTAAAAGTCCATTGATCTATCCATCTTCTGCAACTTATCCGGATCTGGTCTAAGGGGACAACAGTCTAAGCAAAATATCAAAGATGTCACTTCTCCCCACCACCTTCTCTAACTCCTCTGGATTAATACCAAGGCGTTCCCATGCCAGTTGAAGGATGTAATCTCTCCACCGTAGCCTGGGCCTGCTCTGAAGTCTCTTCCCGATTGGATATGCCTGAACCACCACCCAAGGGGGGCATCCCAATCAGATGCCTGAATCACCTCAACTGGCTGCTTTGGATGTACAGGAGCAGCAGCTCTACTTTAAGCTCCTTCCGAAAGTCTGCACTTCTTACCTGAATCTGAGGTTTGGAATGAGGTAAGGTACGGCGTCAAGCAAGAAAGAGTTTAAGTATTTTGGAGTCATGAATTGCAGAAGAAGACAGGGAGATTGGAGTAGCATCCACAGTCATTGTTGAGAAGCACAGGCATTCGGGAGGAGCTTGAAGTGGAGCTGCTGCCCCTCCACACTGATTAGAATGCTTCACTGTGGAGGTGGTTCAGGCATGTCCAACCAGGAGAAGACCTCAGGACAGACTCGGAGCACAATGGAGAGTTATATCTCCCAGGTAGCTTGTAATGCCTCAGTATCCTCTAAGAGGAGCTGGTGGAGGTAACAAGAACAAGGGATGTCTGAACTTCTTTGCTTGGACTGCTGCCCCAGTGACCTGGACAAGCAGCAGAACATGGATGGAGAAACGAATTGAAAATGAGTGCTGACTCACTGGAAAATAAGAACCACAAAACCCTTCCAGCATAATGTCATGTTCCATTAGGATCAACAACTGAACTTTAAGAAATGGGTTGAAACGAAACCCACCAACACTCCAAGGTGCTAGTTTGAAGTCCCCGTCTCTCATATCATTCTGACTTATTTTACAGGTTCAGGTTGTTACAAGTGGAACTCTGATTTCTGATCAGTCTGTAACACAATCAATTAACTGCTGGAAACTGAACCTTCAGATTCTCTATAGAATCTATAGAATCACACATCTCTTTTACCATGTCAGAAATGAAAAGCTACAGACAAACCAATGTGCCTGTCACAATCCACATAGTGTCATCTTCTGTGTCCTTGTTTCATGGATATAACCGGCCTAAAGATGAGCGATGCACATCTTAGAATTCAGAAAACTGCATGATTGAGTGTTGCAATGGACCGCATTTTGAATTTGTTGCTGCTTTAAAAATAATGTTACTGGAATGGCCTCCAGCTGTGAACTGAACAAGTGGGTTAAAAACTGGATGGACAGATGGTAGTCATGTATGAGAATGTCAATGTCAAATTTATTTACATAGCACATTTAAAACAACATAGGAATGCTGTGGCCAAAGTGCTTTACAATAATAGAATAAAAGAAAAACCTACAATTAACATGAAAAACATAAATAGAAATAAAATAAATGAACATAAATAATAAATAGAAGTAATGTTACATAATCACAAAGAGGTAACCATCAGTATTACTGAAGGTCACTGAATGCAAGTGAATAGAAATGAGTCTTTAATCTTGTTTTGAACTGTTCAATTGTAGACGACTCCTTTATATGATGAGGTAGAGAGATCCACAGCCGAGGGGCAGCAGTTGCAAAGGCCCTGTCCCCCTTGGTTTTACATTTGGTACGAGGGACAAGAAGAGACAACTGACCAGAAGATCTAAGCACTCTGGATGGCTGGTGTAAATCACACAGTTCAGATAAATAGGCAGGAGCAAGCCGATGTAAAGATTTAAAAACTAGCAGCAAGATTTTAAAATCAATTCAAAAACTGACAGGCAGCCAGTGTAAAGAAGCTAAAATAGGAGAAACAGAGTCATACTTCCTTGCCCCAACCAGAAAGCGAGCGGCAGTATTTTGGACCAGCTGTAACCTGTGGATCAGAGATTTGTGAATCCCAGAATACAGCGAGTTGCAATAATCGAGGCGAGAAAAAATAAAAGCATGAGTAGCTTTCTCAAGATCCCTAGAAGATAAAAAAGGCTTTATCTTACCTAATAGACGAAGTTGGAAAAAGCAACTCTTGACTACAGAATTTACTTGTTTCTCAAAAGAGAGGTTACTGTCAAAGGTAACACCAAGATTGCGGACTTGAGGTTTGGAAAAGACGGAGAAAGAGCCGAGAAGTCCAAGACCAATTTGGGCTTTAGCTGATGGACCCACTATAAGCACCTCTGTTTTATTTTGATTCAGATCAAGAAAATTATTGGCCGTCCAGGATCTTACTTCAGACAGACAGTTGTGGAGTTGTTTTGTTGCAGAGTTGCAGACAGGAATATAAACCTGAGTCGCATCAGCATAACAGTGAAGAGAAATTTCCTAAATTTCCTAAAAATAGCTCCAATAGGTATATAGAGAATAAAATAGGACCCAAAATGGATCACTGAGGAACACCATATTTAAGAGGAGCATCATCAGGCGACCCTGCGACTAGCAGCCATTCCAGCAGCTCCGTGTATGACTTTATCTTTCTACTTTTTTTCTCTATTTTTCTCTATTTCACTGATCACTCCTACCACTTTCTTTTATATGGACTCGTTCCCTGGACACTTTTTACTACTTTTACTTGTGAATTTCCCCTTGGGATTAATAAAGTATCTAATAAAATTCAATCTATCTATCTATCTATCTATCTATCTATCTATCTACTGTATCTATCTATCTATCTATCTAGATGAAAAAGAGGAATTTAAAGTTATTGAAAAGTATCTACCAGTTAGATATGACCTGAACCAGTTAATAGCAGCCCCTTTAAGCCCAACAAGATGTTCAAGCCGCAACAGCAATATCTCATGGTCAATAGTGTCAAAGGCAGCGGACAGGTCAAGGAGGAGAAGGACTGCCACGTCACCTGAGTCAGTAATAATAGAGATGTCATTGAATACTTTAGAATGAATGCTATCTTGAATGGCTTGTGAGCCGTTTATGACTCCTGGAAGACCTTATATGCCGTTGAGACTGTCCCAGCAAACATACTAACACTGGGCCAGTGTAGGTCCAGTGTGGGCAAACATATTGGCCCTATGTGGGCGGCCAAAAATGACCCAATCAGGGCAACACTGGCCCCAAAATACTGGTTGGGTGTGGAGAAACAGACAGGGAGCCCAAATTTGGTTACGAACTTGAAAAAGCTCCATCTTTTCATTTTACAAACCTACAATCCCAGCAAGCAATGGGCACAGGCATGAACAAACGCTGGACAGGGCACAATTCTATTGGCAGAGGGTCGAATTGGCACCACCAGTTCACCTAACCTGCATGATTTTCCATCCATTGGGCCAATGAAGGACTTCCTGAAATTGTACTGCCAGCCACTAGAGTTTGGGCCACTAAAGGAACTTTGCTAAGGGACCCCTTGTAAGCAGCCTCCACATTGGGCCAATGTGGTATTTAACTGGGTTTTCCAAAGCCTACGTTGCCCATGGTGTGCCCACAGTTGGCCACTCTGTTCGTGTTTGATTGGATCCATCTTTCTAGGTAGTCTACCATAGTGGCACTTTTCATAGTCCTATCTAGAGATTATTGGTGGGGGCTTGACAAACAAGCAACAAACAAGCAGTCAACTCCAGGGGTCTGTGTTCCTCCATTTCTTATATAAATTGCAAACAAGACCTGCCTTCAGCTCAAATGAGGCCCTGTCATCACCCAATTGGTACAACTGTAAGACAATTTTAGCTTTTGCATTCCTGCATTTCAGTCTTTGTGTGATTACTTTTGTTTTTCAAATGTAAATGTTAGTCCAACCGTTTTTCAATATGATGTACAAAGCATACCTTGGGTGACATTTCCCCAAATAGAGGTCTGTGGGTTGCAGATGTTTTATCTGTATGTTCCACCATTGTAGGTTTATTCTTCCTCTGTCCTGGATTCCCCAGCTATGGTCTGCCTGTGCGTGGCTACCTGAAGAACATTTCTGAAGGCAACATTTGACTGGAGAGAAACCATTAGCATCTTTGAGGTGACCGTAAGATCTGATCTTCTTTTGAACAGACGTATCCTTTTGCATTAAACTGTTCCATTGTAAGACTTTTCTAAGTGAGAAATTAGTTTCAGGTTTCTTTACAAAATTTGTAAAGACAGGATGAAAATATCAAAATAAAAAACGGAACGTTCCCAGCAATATATATATTTATTTTTTTATTTAAAAGCAAACTTAATGTGTTGATAATCTTTGGCTTTATCTGCATAAGCGGTTCTGTAGAACTGGCATTACTTAGAAAAAGTAAGAGGTTGCCATCATCACAGGCTGCCAAGCATGAAGCACCTAGAGATAAAAGCAAAACAAAAAGCAACATGCGTACTCAGTGACCCAAGCTGTCACTGGTCAGATGACTCAGTCACCTTCACATATAACATCTTAGCTAAGCTCCGCCCTCTGAGCCAAACCATAAATAAAAAGTAAACCAAGGGCAACGTAGTGATGGCAACAGGCAGTGAAAACCACAACACTAGTCACACACACACACACACACATATTGCATCATGCTTTGAAGGTGTAGTGGCCTCAGAATTTAAGGTGGATATAACAGTTTCCTTCTCCTTCCCACCCTGTCTCCCCCAGGTCAGCACACCCTTCTTCAAAAGCAATGCTGCCATGGGCACAGTTTTCCTGTGGAACTGAATTACTGTGAATTAAAACATGCATTCATCTAGCCATCTTCTATGCTGCCTATCTAGTTCAGGGTGATGAAAGCCTGGAGCCTATCCAAGCTGTGTTGGGTACAAGGCAGGAACCTACTCAGGGCAAGGTGGCAGTCTGTTGCTGTGCACACTGACACACTCTTCATTGGTCAATTTACAGCAGCAAAAGAACCAATCATGCTTGACTTTGTGTTCTTGCATTATAAAAAGAAGCAGGATGTGCTCAAGTTCAGTCTTTGGTAACTCACTTGTTAAGATCCCAAACCTTTAATTGGTACTTTTAGTCTTGAAAGCAAGTCAAGTGGCTTATACAGTGATGCAGCATACAGTGGTATGAAAAAATATTCTCCAAGACTGTGAGATATGCATAAACACGGGACAAGTGCAACACAGGTAAAGAACTATACGATATTATAAATAGGCAAATAAATAATAGGAATAATTTGAAATATATACTAATAAATAAATAAAAAAATAAAACAAACAGTAGTAACAACCGTAACTGATGTACTGCATATAAATGAACTACTAGGATCAGACCTGTGGGCGGAGGGGCAGCAGCACAGAGTTCAGAGTCCGGACAGCCAAAAAGTAGAAACTGTTTCAGAACCTGGCCGATCTGATTTGGATGCTAAAGTACCTCCTGCTAGATGCAAGTGGGATAAAATGGCTGTGTGAGGGAGGGAGCAGTCCTTCACAATGCGGATGTAACACTTTATAAAGATGTCTTTAATGGAAGGCAGAGGGTTCCTGATGATCTTTTCGGCTATGTGTACTATCTGTTGTAGTAGCTTACGGTCAGATACCTTGCAGTTCCTGAACCAGACAGTGATGCTGCTGGTCAGAATGTTTAAGGGTGCCCATGAAGAATAGGGAGAAGTAGTCTTTGTTTTTTAGCTGCAGAAGGAAGTCGAGACACTGCTGTGCCTTCTTGGCTATGGGAGTGGGATTAGTGTGTAACAATTGTCATGTGTGGGCAGTGTCATTGTCAGGTTGTCCATTTTCCATTATTGTAGAAGAACAAAAAAACTGCACAGGTATTAGGAATCAAAGTATAAGGAACACCTGACTCGGAGAGCCAATAGAATCTAATAAGGGTGGGGCTGACCATATAAAAAGTGTGACGGTGCAGTGGCCAAGGAGGAAGAAAGGAAAAAAAAAGTCAAGGAACAGCGCCAGAGTAATAGTGTAAAATTGCTGGGGAAAGTATGACTTTTTTTGGGAGAAATCATGTGAACCCGGGTTCATACATGGACGACAAACAGTCCTAAAGGATTTGACTACTTCATGTTTTACTTGGGAGTGGGCCTAACAAGCCTGAATAAGGAAGTTCCTCATATCAAGTAGCGGCTTGGCGTAACCCTTACAATATCGAACATTTTGTGACACATGAGTCCCTGTCTTGCAATATTTTAGCAAAACCAACTTTATGCAGCTTGAAACAGGAATAGCACGGTTATTTATTAAAGTGGGATCTACCAATCTCCTATACACAGACGCAGCAATCTGGCAGGGTCGTGGCCAAGTAATCCTGTTCCCTGCATTTATAATGTTCCTTGCATCACCCATCGACGACAGGCACTTAGAACGCGAATGTGATCGACTCGGATTTGCTTTTGCTGTGAGCCACTACAGCGCTAGAAGCCTGCGGTTGCCCCGACAATGGATAAGCAGTTTTCCACAGATGCTGCGATTGCGCTTTGGGATGCTCTTCGGCGTGTCATCCCATTGGGGGGAGTCCCAAAAGAGTTTACTAACGTTACAAGTAAAAAAAAGAAGTGTGATCCTATGGCTAAACATTTAATGAACTTTTCCTTCCAGTTACTATAATTATTGTTTGTATATTTCTGTTTTCAGTGGAGTTGTCATATTTTGTGATCTTTCAGTGTAGGGGAGGTGCTGCAGCACAGCTTTTGCAAAAGAAATAATATTTACAGTAATACTTTTATGACAGTTATCACCTTGATATCAGTGGATGTGCTCTGTACTTATTGTGGAATAAGTGTGAAGTGGTGTTGGTCACTTGTGCTCCGGATTATTTAGTTATTTTTTTCTCTTTAGTTGCTGCTCCAGGGATTGGCAGTGCATTTTATAATTGTGCCATTTTCAGGGCAAGGAAAGTTTCCTCAGGAGCAAGTAAGGTCAGCTGCCAGGTGTACACCAAGAGATTTGGTTATCTTCTGCCACCACAGAGCCCTCGATGCTCAGTGGGTTGTGGACTGCTTGGGCCTTCCTGAAGTCAACCATTATCTGTTTTGTCTTGTACTTGCATCAGTTTACCAATCGTCGTATCTCCATTCTAACTCATCACCTTCGCTGATGAAACCCACCACGATTGTTTCCTCTGCAAACTTAATGATGGCGTCAGAGCTGCATGCAGCCATACAATTGTGAGTCAGCAAAGCGAGCTTAAAAAGTGGTCATTCCATCCAAATCAGTGACCAGTTTAAGAATGTTATTATGCAGCCATTTTTCAGAAAACATAAAAATGAAACAGTCCCTCATCTCTCACTGGGTTATCCATATAAGTCTGTGATCATCTTGATTGTTGCCCGTGAGTGAACATTTGAACTAATAAAGTAAACCGGTGCATTCTCTCTCTTTTAGATTGGACATCTTGTTTTTAAACCCAGCTGCCATTGAGGCAGAAGCCGCCATCCACCTTGGTCACATTTACACCAGAGCCAGTTCATCGTGCAGCATCCTTCATTTCTGTACATTTTCGAAACCAGCTTATTCAAAGTAGCTTTGTGAGGGGCAGCTGGAGTCTATCCCTGCAAGCATCAGGCACAAGGCAGGAACAACTCCTGGACAGGGTGTCAGTCCATCGCAGGGTGAACACAGGAACACACTCACTAGGACTGATTTATTGATGCCAATTCACCTGTTTGAATGCAAGATTTGGAAAGAAATGAAAGAGAACAAAAGGAAGGACTAAGAATTACTAATCCTACCTGGTCTGTAAATAATTTGGATGGTGTCCCGGATGTAGTGAGAAGTGAAGCAAAATGACACCTTTTATTGGCTAACTATAAAGATTACAATATGCAAGCTTTCGAGGTTACCTCCAAAGCTTGCATATTGTAATCTTTTTAGTTGGCCAATAAAAGGTGTCATTTTGCTTGACCTCTCACTACATCCAAAATGGCTAACACCCTAGTACTACAGATAATATCCCGGGAACAGAAAAATCTACAGCATAAGAATGATTTGTTGCAAAAGAATGAGACAAAAGCAAGCTATAATATTAAATAAGCTCTGTTATCAGCAAGAGTTGACTTTTAATTATTCAATTCAGTTGTAATAGAAACTTGTAGTCACTACAGTCCCCCAAGGCTGAACTTGAGTACCCTTAGTTTAAACTGTTGCCATTGAAGAGCACAGAAAGGACTTGTGGTTCATGGAGGCTTCTGTTCTATTCTTTTTCTTCAGGCAAGATATTTTTTTAATCTATAGAAAATGTCTAATTTTAAAAGACGATTTCTGTGGTTAAATACATGTATACCATGTTTATGAAGAAAGAACTTTGACTAGAAAAATACAGAACATATCCCTTGTGGCACGCCCAGGAGGACCGGAGGAGGGCTTGTGCCTCCTCCAGACCATGAGGGGGCGAGCACCCTGGTTGCACTGGGGGCCACAGGTGCAGAGCTTGGAAGCTCAACCCTGTAGGGCCCTGTGGTCTCCGCTAGGGGGCGCCCCAGTGCCTAAAGAGCCCTGGACCTCAGCACTTCCGCCACACCAGGCACTGGGTTTGTGCACTAAACTATTTATAAATAATTGAAAATAAATGTGTGTGCTGGGTGACAAACCGTTGTCCATCTGTCTGTGTCCGGGCCACGTTCCACACCCTTAAGCCAAGAGACTAGAGAAGCCAGAGTTCAATTCTCTGTCCTATCAATTTGGATGTAGCATCCCAGTGAAGGTGCCACCACACAGGTTCCTCAGGTCCCATAGTCAAAAGAAGTTCATGAAAGTCTGACGCAAAATGCGACTGATGGCTAAGAAGGGTTGGAAACTCATTGCTAAATTTCTTAACCTCACCCAGTTCTCAGTCAGAGCTCCATGGGGAAAACACTCAATGTCTGGGGTAGAAGTTTTCTTCACATTCTAAGGTGTAAAATGTTCTGTGAAATCACAAAAATCCTTCAAACCACAGGTGCTCAAATGGAGTGGAGAGCCACAGTAGCTGCTGGTTTTTGCACCTCCAACTGCTTAATTAGAATAATATGCTTGTCATTAAAATAACTTTTTAAAATAGTGTACTAGCTGTGCTACCTGTCTAAGACAGGCTGAAATCTAAGTAATCAGTGTGAACCTTAGCAAAACCTTAGCAGTACACCATGAAATACGTATGCCATTTGGTATGGGAGTGGTGTTAGTGTTGGAATGTGCCATCTGTTGGAATGCCAAATGCAATGCATTTCATGTGCAGTCTTATGAAATGACAGAGGCATAGCAACCAGACGGACACACAGACACTTATCCTTGAATTACAGTGTCATCTTTATTCTGCCACATCAAGTCATTCTTATATTGTAGATTTTTACGATGTTTACGGTGCTATGACCCAAAAGGTTTGTGGCCTGTAGCACATTAGTAATTGTCAGGCCTTAATATTTAATGACAACAGATACCACGATGAGCACACACTCTGGTGTAAATGGCACCAAGTCAAACGGTGAACTGCTGGCTCCTTTGTCATTTGTGTCTCTTTGTTAATTAAGAGCACACTAAAAAACACAAGAATCAATTAGAAATAGCAAATGCATTTGGTTAAGACTAAAAGAAGGAATTAGAGGTTTGGGATTTTAACAAGCAAATTAACCAAAATGAAGCATAAAATGTTATTTGGGCAATGATTGCTTTGGCAAGAATAAACCAACTAACATTCCAACTAAGAAATTGGGACAGAACTGCCAGGGTGTGACGAAGACTTACTTTCATGAGGATAAAAAAGTATACAAATCATTATTTTGCCGTGGTCAATCAGTTGGAACTGACATAAAATATATTTCGGTGGAAGAGGACATTCAAAACAAAAAATTCCCAAGAAGCACACCCACTGATATTGCAGCCCTTAGGGAACCAAACTTGAGGATCACTTGAGGTCCCAGAACAACAACATGAGACACCAGGCAAGAAAGACCTGCAAGGAGCAAACCATTGTTACAAGGTTTTCCTAGGTGGTCTCCCATCCAAATGCCTGCCAAGACAGTAAATGCTTAGCTTCAGGTTGATGGGCCTCATCAGTGGTGATGACAGGACGGCGTCTAAAGAGCAGGTTAAATGACTCGTCGGTTGGTGTGGGAACAATCACCTTGAATGGCAATAACACTAAAGAAGAAGCTGTCAACTTCAGGAAGAACCACCCAGCAAACAAGCACACAGTGGCCCCCTCTGGGCAGGATATGAGCAGCGAGGGCTTAGAAATACCCAATTAAATGCCACACTGGCCTAATGGTGAGGGTGGGGCTACTACAAGGGACCACAGCAAACACGCACACTGTGGCCCTCTATGGGCAGACAATAGGCAGTGTGGGCTTGAGACACCCCAATTAAATACCACATTCACTCAATGTGGGGGCTGCTACAAGGGGTCCCTTAGTAAAGTTCCCCTAGTGACCCAAAATGCTGGCAGTACAATTTCAGTAAGGCCCAATAATGGTTTGTACCCCACAGTTTTCCACTTTTTTATGTTTTATGCAGTGAACTATCACAGTGAATTAATATTTCCAATGGGTTTTAGCTTTTGATTGTAAAAGTATAAATACCAGTTTGAACGACTTCAAAAAGTATTGTTTTTTTATTTGATAAAATTGGTAATATTTTTGTGTTTGGGGTTGTAACATTGCAAAAAAAAAAAAAAAAAAATGGTAATGGCACCAAAAAATCTAATAAATATTTTAAGCCACATTAGTATTGTGTTTTTTTATTTTCTTATCAATTAATAGAATGAATATTTTCATATGTAAACATAATTTAATTCATAACAACAAACAAACACTAAAAAAACGTTTCAAGGAAAAGGTGGGTAAGGTGGCACAGTGTTAGCGCTGCTGCCTTACAGTAAGGAGACTGGCATTCACATCCTGGGTACTTGCTGAATGGAGTTTGTGTGTTTTCCCTATAGATAGATAGATAGATAGATAGATAGATAGATAGATAGATACTTTATTAATCCCAAGGGGAAATTCACATAATCCAGCAGCAGTATACTGATACAAAGAAACAATATTAAATTAAATAGTAATAAAATGAAAAAAAATTAAAATAAAATTAATGATAGCATTTACTCCCCCAGGTGGAATTGAAGAGTTTATATTATAATATAAAATATAATATAATAATATATATTATAATATAATATTATAATAATCCTTTACATGTATATAGCGTTTTCCCTAAAATGATAATTATTTACATTTTTATAGTGCTTTTCCTTATAATAATAATAATAAATCTTTACATTTAAATAGTGCTTTTCTCACTACTCATAGCATTTTACATAGTGAGAGGGGGAGTCACTTCATCCACCACCAATGTGCAGCACCCACCAGTATGATATGGCAGCAGTCATTTTTGCGCGAGTACACTCACCTCACATTAGCTGTTAGGTGGTGAAGTGGTGAGAAAGATAGTCGGTTAGAGACAGATGGTGATTAAGGGGCCAGAATGACTAAGCCAAGGTGGGCAATTTATCCTGGACATCAGTATACATCCTACTCTTTACAAAGGATGCCCAGGGATCTTTAATGACCACAGTAAGTCAGGACCTCATTTTTACAGCACAGTGTTCCAGTAACTGCACTGGGGTATTGCCATCCACTTTCATACCACAGGGTAAGTGCCCCCTGCTGACCTCACCAAAACCTCTTCCAACAACAACCCCATCTTTTCCTGTGTGTGTGGTCTCCACCCAAGTACTGGCCAGGCCCAAACGTGCTTTGCTTCAAGTGGATGGCCTGCTCTGAAGCACAGGAGGTATGTCTCCTGAGGTACAGACAGGTTAAGTGACTTGTTTAGGGTCCCACCATGAGTCAGGAACAGGGTGGTGTAAAGTCCAGTGCCCCAGCTACAAGATCACAATGCTTTTTTTATTGATTCATTTTCTGCTCCTTGATTAAGACTGTTTCAGGCATTTTCCATTTCACAGTCCGTGTTTATGCTTATTAATTGTTTTCATTATCTATACTTATAAAGGAGAGTTGGGATCCGAGAGACTGTGTTTGTGTGTTTGTGGCGGGATGGAGAGTTAAAGCGGGTGGAGGAGTCACGTGATCATCTCCCCTCCCATTCACCTCATTTCATTCACTTCATTTTGCTCCGAGCTGAGCTCCACAGCTGACGTGGTCTTGCCCTTCTTTTTCCTTACTGTTTTGTCCTCTCTCCTTTACTGTTTACTAGACGCAGTACTTACTGAATAGTATTTTTTCCTTTAGTGTTTCTACTTAGTGTTTCTTGGTGTTTAGTAGACGCGGTGTTCCTGGCGGTGTTGCGGTTTACTGTTACTTTCTACTTCGTTTTTGTACTTTAGTGTTTAGTAGACTTTTACTATATCTCATTTACTGTTGTTCCCGGCGGTGTTGCCGTTTTTTACTTTATCTCATTTAGTGTTTGGTAGACTTTTACTTTATCTCTTTTACTGTTGTTCCCGGCGGTGTTGCCGTTTTTCCCCGTTTCTATTTTTTATGTAGCATGTTCACGAATTAGTCATAGAGAAGATGTATATATTTTGGCTCCAGAAGGACAAACCAAAAATGTTGTATATAAAGAAGCTCTATAAGTTGCATGTAGATACATAATTATTCCAACTACAGCGACTGCAGCGAAGCGCACGTGGTCTGCTAGTTTAAGCTATTAAAACTGTAATTACATAACTGCCAAATCGTGTTACTAATGCAAGACCAGAGTCCCAATGTCACCATTACTTTAAAAATGAGCAATCAACAAAGAGGCTAATTTTCTTCTTAATGGATTAGTTTCCTTACAAACATCCCCAGGATTCTCCTTCAAACAGAGCACGTGAGACATTATTAAAAGAATGGCCGACTGGTCACCTCCACATGCCAAAGTCTGGGTGGGACTTCAGGATAACAGTAGTTAGTGTTCATCGGAGTCTCATGACAGCGCCGTGCAATTCAGCCATATCTCAGACTCCCATTTTGCTGAGTCTTGTGACAGGCACGCTATTTCTGCTAGTAAGATCAAAAAGATAAAACTAAGGCATTTCTGGGATAAAACAGTTGTGGGCAAAACTTTTGACAGGGACACAGAATGTTGTGTTTTTCAAAATATGTGGCTTCAGTTTTTGTGGAGGCAGTTCACATTGTTTTTATATTAATGTAAAAAGTGATCAGATGCATATTAATTCATTGCAAAGAGCTTTATTAGCGTTTTCACTTATTTTGGCACTGGCACAAAATGATCAGCTGAAAGTGTCCAGCAAGTGCCAGTACCGTCTCCTCCAGCGGAGTCAGCTACAGAATTGTGTTACCACCAGTGCAGAGCTTGCTGAGTATTGGCAGCAAGTGGGTGTGAGTGCATCTGCACCTTCAGTGAGGCGAGGAATTTTGGACAACTGCCTTGTGTCAAGAAGGGCAGCAAAAAAGCCACTTCTTTCCAAAAAAAAAAAACATCAAGGACATACTGAAATTCAGCAGGAAATATAAGGATTGGACAGCAGAAGACTGGTGCAGTTATTTTTTCAGATAAATCTTCCTGAGTGTTTGGGACATCTGGCAAAACAATTGTATGGAGAAAGAAAAGGTGAACGCTACCATGAGTCCTGTGTCATGCCAACAGTGAAGCATCCTGAGACAATCCATATGTGGGGTTGCTTCTTATCCAAGGGCGTGGGCCCGCTCAGAATTCTCCCCAAGGACACTGCTATAAATAAAGAATGGTATCAAAATGTCCTCCAAGAGCAACGTCTCCCAACAATCCATTAACATCTGTTGATGATCTGTGTATTTTCCAGCATGATGGAGCACAATGTCAAAAGTGATAACAAAGTGGCTCAGAGATCATAACATTGAAAGTTTGGACTCTTGTTCAGGAAACTCCCCAGATCTTAATCCCATTGAGAACTTGTGGTCAGTTCTCAAAAAGCTGATGGACAAACAGAAGCCCACAAATTCTGATCAACTCCAAGCACTAAAAAGGCAAGAATGGATCAACATCAGTCAGGATTTGGCCCAGAAGCTGATATCCAGCGTGCCAGAGTGAATTGCAGAAGTTATGAAGAATGGTCAACACTGTACATATTAACCCTTCACATAAATTTAACGTATTTGCCAATAGTACTAGGGTGTTGTAACATGTTAGCCATTATGAATGTAGTGAGAAGTCAAGCAAAATGACACCTTTTATTGGCCAACTAAAAAATTACAATATGCAAGCTTGCAAGGCAACTCGCCCCTTCTTCAGGGAAGATGCCCGAGTTGCCTCGAAAGCTTGCATAATATAATCTTTTTTAGTTAGTCAATAAAAGGTCTCATTTTACATGTATTTGCCAATAAAAGCCTGTGAAACTTATGTTTATAACTGTTCTTCAGTATACCATAGAAACATGTCAAAATAATCTGAAAATGCTGAAGCAGCAAAGTTTGCAAAACAAAACATTTGTGTCAATGCCAAGACTTTTGGCCACTGCTGACAGAGACGTGCTAGGAATGAACCCAGTAGTGAGGACAAGAGGGGGCTGGATGTACACTGGAAGTAATATTTAGCAGTGATGGGAATGGGGGATGTTCAAGGAGATGTAAAGCTTAAAGCCAAGTTTAGCTGCACCTCCACTGACTGGTTAGATGATCTTTCTTTGGAGGATTTCCTATAAAAAAAGAACAATCATGCAGCAATTTTAATGTCTTTCTTGCTCAGAAAGCCACAATAATAGGCATCTCTGAGCATTTCAGGCCTTAAACCACCATGTTCACACTTCACTTTTATCTAATATTTGGTTGTAATGAGGATTTCACACAAAATCCCAGACGTATTTTAGATTTTATAAAATCAAGTCAGCCGTAGTAAAACATCAGAGCAGTTATTTCCCAGCATGGCCACCATCCAGGGTTCACATTTGTTTCCTATGACCTCTCCTCACAGTTCCAAGTCATACAGCTAGGTGGTATTCCATCCAGGGCTGGATCCAGAGGTAGGCTCTGATGTTTACTTCTGTAAGTTGAATCATTGCATAAAGATATTGGATGAATAGAGCAAATTAAATTAGCAAAATTATTTGCTGCTTCATCCAAATGAGAGCCTTGTTGGACCAAAGAATATGGCAGGAACAGTGTTGCAGGACCTACTGATGGAAACACCCAACATGAAGTTAGAATCACCAAATAACCTGACATGCCCATCTTAGCAGATGTGAGAGGAGGACCCAAGCAGATATGGGAAGAACCTGCAAACTCCACACAGAGGTGAACCCGGTGTGTGATTTGAATGTACTGTTCTAGACATGTGAGAAAGAAGCAGTAACCACTGTTCCATCCTCCTGTTCGTTTTGGTGGTGTGCATGTTGTTTCTCTTTTTTACCTTGCTAGATTAATTTAATGTGGCTCTGGAAAATAAAATTGAAGACGATGGTGAAGCAAAGTCTCTCCATTTTAAGATACTCAGCTTGTGTGTACAACCTGAATTCAGTGCTTTCCTACTTGTTTTAATTTCTGGACAGGCTTGAAGGTGAAAGCTTCATCTGTCTATATCAAATTATATTTTGGTGATAGCAGAAAAAAAAACAAGTAGTGAAAAAAAAAATCCAAAACACCATTGTGATAATTCTTAAAATGAACTCCCAATATTTTCATACCAGCTCATTCAAAATTTGGGATGTTTGTTATTCCTTTTTGAATATAGGCCCCTTCTTCTAGGTTTCATTCTTCTCTTCATACTGTATATCCATTGTCTGAGCCTGCTTCATAAAGGGCAGAGTTGTGAAGGAAAGTTCATCACCAGAAAACTGTATGAAGGAATACCATGGCAGCTCTTCTAGGATCTTGATCTGTACTGATGGTGAAAAGTGAAGCAGAACTGAAGGAGAAGATAATGAAAGCCTTCAAGGTAAACAGGGCAAAGACCAGAGTGATGGTTAGAGGTAAGGTGACAGAAGGTGTGGAAGAGGTGTGTGTGTGTATGTGAAAAAAATTGTGGGGAAGAAACTTGCTTCAATTCAGAGGATGTCAGGAGTCTGTGCATAAAAGATGTACTGATGTGAAGGGTTGTCTGCAGGTGGCGAGTGTGACCTTTGTGTGGAGTTAAGGTAAGGGCAGCAGAATAAAGCAGTCCAAATTAATTTTAGACATCAGCAATGGAGTTGTTTTGGAGAAAGTCAGGAAGTTCTGCCACTTACATGACATAATGCAGTGTTTCCCAACCTTGGTCCTGGGGACCTCTGTGGCTGCAGGTTTTTGTTCCAACCAGCTGGTGTTTTTAATTGGACTCCTGGGCTAATTAAGTGAGCTGTTATTGCCCAAGTTCTGCGTTTTGGGAACAATATAGAAATTAGAAAACTAAGTTTGGTAAAAAAATAAATAAATAAATACTGTATGTCTATATTAAAATGTACCATGCAGTTACTGTATATGGGAATAATAATGTCTTTTTTTCTTTTTAATATTTTCGTCTTGATTTTCATTCTACTTTACTAGGTGTTCTAATTGTTCAATTAATCCATTATTTACTAAGTAGTGGGTTTGATGCTAAAGTACTTGCATCCTTTGCTTATTCAGTGTTGTCTGCTCTGCTCTGCTCATTTTTAATTGTCATTAATAAGATACAATGAAGGGGAAAAACTGCATAGAGAGGGCAAAAAATAATGAAATCAACAAAAGTGTTAAGCATTTAAATCTATAACAAAGCAGAAATATTTCTAAATGTCGTATAAATGTAAAAATAATGCTGCCGTGCTTTTCTGAATGTAGAATAAAAGAAAAATAATACCAGCTAATTAAATGAGTTCAGTGTTATCAGGTGCTATCACTGATTAGGAATCTGGTTGGAACAAAAACCTGCAGCCACAGAGGGTTACCAGGGGCCTCATGTATAAACGGTGCATACGCACAGAAATGTTGCGCAAGAACGTTTCCACGTTCAAATGGCGCTGTATAAAACCTAAACTTGCCGTAAAGCCAAGCACATTTCCATGGTACCTCATACCCTGTCATACGCAAGTTCTCCGCTCAGTTTTGCGGGCTGGCGGCACCCAGTGTCAAAGCAGTGCTACTGTTCTTGTGTGGTTATCCTTTCTTTTCCTGACGCGGCTATATAAATACAGGGTGGGCCATTTATATGGATACACCTTAATAAAATGGGAATGGTTGGTGATATTAACTTCCTGTTTGTGGCACATTAGTATATGTGAGGGGGGAAACTTTTCAAGATGGGTGGTGACCATGGTGGCCATTTGGAAGTTGGCCATTTTGGATCCAACCTTTGTTTTTTTTAATAGGAAGAGGGTCATGTGACACATCAAACTTATTGGGAATTTCACAAGAAAAACAATGGTGTGCTTGGTTTTAACGTAACTTTATTCTTTCATGAGTTATTTACAAGTTTCTCTTTGTTTACAGCCATTGACATGTCGCAGAGGTTAACACGGGAGGAGCGGATAGAAATTGTGTTGATGTCTGGTGAACACAGTAACCGGGTCATTGCAGCAGATTTCAATGCAAGACACCCTACGAGACCACCCATCTCCCATGCTACAGTTAGCAAACTGCTTGCTAAGTTTCGTGAACCTGGTTCAGTGTTGGATTTGCCAAAATGTGGACGCATGAAAACTGTCACTAATGAAGAAATGTCAGTGGCTGTCCTAGCTTCATTCAGCAAGAGCCCACAGCGTAGCACTCGCCGCATGTCACTGGAGAGTGGCATTAGACGAACATCCCTTCGGCGGATATTAGCTACTCACAAATGGCACCCTTACAAACTCCAGCTACTGCAGCATCTCAACGAGGATGACCCAGATCGGCGCACTGAATTTGCAGAATGGGCAAAACAAAAATTGGAACAAGACCCTCAGTTTACGCAGAAGATTTTGTTCAGTGATTAGTGAAACTTTTATGTGAATGGTGAAGTTAACAAACAAAACCACCGCTATTGGTCTGACACTAACCCACATTGGATAGATCCCTCCAAGACTGTTGGAACAAAAAAATTGATGGTATTGTGTGGTATATGGGGTACAAAGATAGTGGGGCCATTCTTCATTAATGGAAACCTCAAGGCCACTGGATATGCGAAATTGCTACATGATGATGTGTTTCCTTCTTTATGCACTGAAGCTGGCACGTTCCCTGAGTTTTTCCAGCAAGACGGTGCTCCACCACATTATGGGTGTCAGGTCTGAGCATTCCTAGATGAACAGTTTCCTGGAAAGTGGATTGGTCGTCGTGGGCCAGTTGAATGGCCCCAAGGTCTCCTGATCTGACCCCCTTAGACTTTTATCTTTGGGGTCATCTGAAGGCAATTGTCTATGCTGTGAAGATACGAGATGTGCAGCACCTGAAACTATGGATACTAGAAGCCTGTGCTAGCATTTCTCCTGCGGTGTTGCTATCAGTGTGTGAAGAGTGTTGCATTGACAATCCAACACAATGGGCAGCACATTGAACACATTTTATAAGTGGTCAGAAACTTGTAAATAACTCATGAAAGACTAACTGCTAACTGTAGCATGGGAGATGGGTGGTCTTGTAGGGTGTCTTGCATTGAAATCTGCTGCAATGACCCGGTTACTGTGTTCACCAGACATCAACACAATTTCTATCCGCTCCTCCCGTGTTAACCTCTGCGACATGTCAATGGCTGTAAACAAAGAGAAACTTGTAAATAACTCATGAAAGAATACAGTTACGTTAAAACCAAGCACACCATTGTTTTTCTTGTGAAATTCCCAATAAGTTCGATGTGTCACATGACCCTCTCTTCCTATTGAAAAAACAAATGTTGGATCCAAAATGGCCGACTTCCAAATGGCCACCATGGTCACCACCCATCTTGAAAAGTTTCCCCCCTCACATATACTAATGTGCCACAAACAGGAAGTTAATATCACCAACCATTCCCATTTTATTAAGGTGTATCCATATAAATGGCCCACTCTGTATACTGAAATTAACCGCATATTGTTTACTAGTTTAATGCATCTGATTGTAATTAACCAGTAACAATATAATGGTCCACGGAATGGTCAAACTATTGTAAATACCATAGCTGCTTTAGCGTTGTTACTCTCACAGCACTTTCTTTTTCTTCTTTCAGCTGCTCCCGTTAGGGTTTGCCACAGCGGATCATTTTTTTCCATATTACTCTCACTGCACCACTCAGAGAAGCCGATCGGAAAGAGAATTATTAGTATACAGCATCAAGCACACGCTGCCTCAGCCATGCTTTCTATTTGAACTGCTTCTCATATGACAAACACTTCAAACCTGTCCTGTACGGACCTTGTGGTTCAGAAACAGTTTCATCCCAAGAACAATAAATGCACTCAATCAGTCCATCAAGTGCTCCTTGCAGAACTGTTAGTACTTATTAGTACAATCACCTCACTGTAAACTTGCACTACAGTTATAATATTGCACAACCTGAGCCACTTTATAAAGAGTGTATTTACATATGATGACGATATTATTTTTAAGATGAAATGCAGGAAAATATGTTTATTATATAGATAAAACTTTAACTTCACTTAAATAAATAATCTATATTGTTAATAATTAAAGGACGCAGTGTTGCTACGCTAGCAAGGATCTGGCGCTCCGCTTGCACTGGGACTGTTTTTTTTTTTTTTGTTTTCACTGGGACTGGCGTGAAGGATAGAATAATTAAACATGTACTACGAAGATATTTCAATGTTCCTTAAAAGTTTTGAAGAATCGGTGTTATAAGTTTACAGATGGCTTAACGTCCATTACACAGATGATTGTGTGGTGATCAGTTACTTGGAGAAAGAAAGGAAGGACAGGAATTGGAGGTTAGTACATTTGCAGGGGCGGCCTTAGACATGTGCAAACTGTGCACCTGCACAGGGCCGCCAAATCCCAGGGGCCCACACCAATATATATTGAATATAAAACAGAAAGAGAAAATAACACAGCTAAAAATGCAGCGGCAAATTTCAGCAAAGTTAAACGCTTGTGTCATGAGCACGAGGCGGCTATACAGTGTCCGCAACGGAAGTGGCCATCCACCGTGCATAATATACCATATCGACATTGGCGGGCGAAGGAGCCACCGATTCTTCCTCTGCCCAGGGCCGCCACGAGCCTAGAGCCACCCCTGAGTACTGCTGTAATAAATTATTTCATCGAAGGTCGTGCACAATCACTGGGTCACCATGTTCCACTGTTAAATAACGTGCTTCTACTCCCATCAGCATGAAAATGATATCACGTATACATCTCAGTATTTTAGTTATTCAGAGAGCTGTAATATCATGAATGTAATGGATTCTGTGTCCTGTCGGAGGTAGAAAAAAGCCGGTTTAAGAAGCATGTAATGATTTACACACAGAAGAACACATAAAAAACAAAGCATTTAACGTGCTACTTTAATTACGATAGGACTTGAGAAACTAGTTAATTAAATGATTTTAAGATGAAGTTTATGATGTTCTACTTTAACGACAAAATAAAACTGTAATTAAAGTAGACATTTCGAGATTGAAGTTAACATTTCGTGCTTTCCCCACTGTGTGCCTTTTTTTTTTTCTCTGCACCCTAATAAGCTTTTATATGACACTCAGACAGTGGACTACGACTCGCCTTTTCATGGTGACTTTGATATCTGACAAATTCTTTTTTTATTTTGGGCACTGTGCGACTTTGTGAACTTGAGCTTTCTAGTTTATCCAACACACTATATTACTTGATCAGCTTCCTTTTGTTGTTTTTACCACTGTTTAAACCAACAAATAGTACATTTTTCCTTTGCCTCCACTTGGTATTCGCTGAAATTCTTCCATTTTCCCCTCTTGCTTTTGTCATTGTCTTTTCACAGAATGCTGAGCTTAGGGGCAATTTATATTGATTTGCATATTCAAAGAGGCATAATTCTGGGAGGAGTTGGGGCAGGACAGCAGGTGCGTGCACGAGCATTACTTTTCACGCTGACCAGGATTTATGTAGCAAAGAATGCAGAAGTTGGCGAATGCACAGATTCCTGCATCTGGATTTTTCTGTGCATAAACAAATTTCGGTTTTTGTGCTTACCTCATGTTATAGTGCGAGTTCTACACACGACGTTATGCATGAGGCCCCAGGACCGAGGTTGGGAAACACTGACGTAATGAATGCTGGCACAGCAGTGATAGTGAGGCTGACAGGTGCAGGGAAGAAATGTTTTGACTTCTAAAAGAGACTGCCTGCCATTGAAAGGAAAGGAGTAAGAAAGCTGTGGGAGGATTAGTATGCTGTATAGGAGGGAGACAAGGCTGACGAAAAACACAATGTGAAGCAAAGGTGGAAAGAAGAGTGATGGGAACAATCAGAAGGACGTGTGAAGTGCCATGACGTGAGAGGAAGACAGATGCTGAGTTAAGGAGCAGACAGGTAGGATGCTCAGGAGAAGCAGACATGGGTGGTTGAGGCATGCGGAGAAAAAGGCAGAGGAAGACTGAGTGATGAAACGCACCAAGATGGAAGTGGAGGAGTAGGGGGGGGGGGGTATTTGAGAGAGAATTATAAAAGTCACTGTATAGATAGATAATGTATTTGTGCTGAATAACTGGAAAAGAATCCTCTGGAAGGGTATATTGTTAGAGAAAAACATTAATTGTGAATTTGGGACTTGTCTTTGAAATTGTGTCTGGAGTTTGGGGCTAAGTGGCACCCCCTAGAGGTCATGTCACTGAATTCTCTATCACTTCACCTACCTGCATTAAACCTCTGGAAATCTTCTAACACCAAGTTAACTTGTCTACAAAAGGAACATCATTCACTATTATATTTTTGATAGGTTTACGTTCACACATTTCTTGGTATATCCTTGGAAGAGCAGAGAAAACCTGCTTGATTGCACTTATTCTGGTATTCCAAGAAACTCTGTTCCTGTCTAATCATCAAAGTCTTAGTCTTTCATTTTGTAGATGGGATTTTAATTCACTGTCTGCCGAAAGTGGCAGAGACAAAAGATTAATCATAATTTCATCTTAACGTTTTGTATTGTGTGAATTTTACCTATTATTTTGCAAAGGCAGCATTACCCGGCTGTTGTATATGGTCCTATTAGTAATCAAATAAACTTGCTTTTCATATTGTATGTATGTAGTCATGGGATAACATTTAGAACTAGTGCTATTATAAACATGAAGTAAACAAAGTTGTGCTTACAGCTCAGTGGAAAGAAGATGCTTGATCACAGGACTGCATCTGTGATCTTTTCTTTTGTTATTTACAACAAAAACAGCCACCAACAGTGCATCAGGGTCTAGTTCCAAGACTCCTGACCTGACAGGACACCTACAGCACACTGAGCCTACAATTTGTCCCACACAGAATGTTACCTTCTCCAATATGGTGACCCAACTCACAGGATTTGTCGGTCTCTGTGACCATTCACTAGTGCTATTTAATATGCTGTCTGCAGCTGACATTTTAATGCATGGCATCATTTTATATACTCTTCTGTGATTTAACAAAAACAAACATTTTGAATTTTTATTATTTTATTGTTAAACTTTGTCTTGTGTGCTCCCAGAGTTTAACATATTTATGTAACGTAATATGTGGAGAGTGCAATTACTTCATAACCAGTACATTTGGCTAAAAGAAAAATCAGTGGTCTTATTTAATTTTTTTAATCAAACTTCCTCTTACAAGTGCTGTAATAAAACATTTTTTCCCAAAAATGCAAAATAATATGCCATCCTGAAATTGTTGGCAAATCTGGAATGTACACGTAGTGCAACTGTATTAAAAATAATCATGATTGTAGCACTGTCCGGCCGTCAACCCAAAGGCCAAACACTACTTTTTTTTTTTTCTTTAAATACATCACAAAAATTTATACTGTTTAAAACAATATTGGCTATGTACAACTGAAAAATGTACAATAAAATTAAAAATTTGCAAAGATAATTTTGCGGAATGACTACCACTGTAAGAAAATACTTTTATATTAGCAGAAAATGGGCAATTAACCATTTCATTTTCAAAGTCATGATTATCAGAAAGAGGAATTCTTTTACTGTAGCTAAATTTTCATGCTTACATTGTCCTACCTACCGCTTAGTCTTTCTAGTGAATGTGACATGGCAAATATTCCACTTTTGGATATAAAAACAGGCAGGAGTTTACAGTACATGCACAGTTACTTCTGAACTTGAACCCATTAACTGTCATTTAAATTATGAACAGCCCTTTTCATTAAAAAGGCCAGCTTCGTATAGGATGAGTAAGAAACAGTCAAGGTTTGTAATAAACTCAATGCATATACAGCATAGGCAACATTTCTTTTGCATCAGTATAACAATCTTTGTGCTTGCATAACGTGTGCAGTTTTAAGTGTTCCTTCACATGTTTGTTTTCTTCCCAGTATGTTATTTGTAAGGCAGTGTGATTACAGTCATTTTCCAACATCGTGAAAATACAAATTGGCACAAACACACAGCATTACAATTGTAAAAAGGATGTAATAAATTAAATTCCGGAATTTAGGCTCCAGGTCTCCTTGGCGATACCAAAATATCTGTTGGGGGGAGGAAAACAAAAAAAGAGACAGAGAGGAAAAAAAAAAACAGAAAAATTGTCAGAATATATAAGTGGTAAATTCAGAGTTATTGGTGGAAGTCAGGAAATCCAAAACAAACCAAAAAAAAAAACCCACAAAATTACAATAGAAATAAAGCCCAGTACAAATAATAAATTAAGGATCCCATTTTCCAGGGCACATAGTAATATTACTCTTCCCCACTAAAATCAAATCTGCTTGTCATATCATAGGTCTAAAAATACTGATGAAATGTCTGTCAACCCATCCCAGTGGCATTTTGAGCTTGATCTTTGAATACGCCTCTAAGTGATTCCCATGTCCCTACTACACACACACACAGTCTACATACGTGATATTTGAAGGTTTTACAGCACAAAACCATGCATCATTGAAAGATCAAGTTAGAACTGTCATTTGGGAACTGAGGTCCTGGAGTTCAGCACCTGCTCCTGTTCTTGTTTTGAACCAATTTCAAATTTAGAAGCAAACTGTAGCTATTAATTGAGCACTTCCAATTCTCTAGAAAATCCAATTACAGTATATTTTTTTCATTGGCCTGACTGGAGTAATAATACTCATCATTCCTTGTCTTTAACAAAATACAGCTTTTTTTCCTTCAGTCCATAACACTTACTGTGTACGTCTGCTAAAAATGACACATTTTAAAATTTCACATATTACCAGCACCTAATCATTCCTGAGGGTTTGTATTTTTGATGCTGGAAAACCTCATTTCCCAAACGAAAACAATAATCATATAATATGCCAAAACATGTTCAATTTACTTGATGCATAATCATTTGCCATAAACAGTTTTCAGTTTCTATAATTATACATTGGTTCATTAATTACACATAACTAATACTGCAATTGTAACAGGTTAGAAATGGCCAGTGACCCTGAAAAAAGGCAAGTTATGTACATTGCTTGAGCAGATGTTCAACTTTCTTGAAATAGAAGAAACTAAGAGCAAACATCTGATTTACATGACCTGTTTAGGTAGCTTAAAGGAATGTTCTATGCAAAAATTATAATTTTACAGATTACCCCACGTTTTGTAGTGATGAGAAACAAGAAAGCATTTTATGATACAATACATTTCAGTGGGGTCTGTCAGTGGTCTAATACTCAACAGCAGCAAACTCAACAGTAGATAATCAATATAACACACACAATGCTTTTCCTGTCATGTGCTCACAACATGCAAAGCGCATGCATTTATTTTTTAAAATACTTCCAGAAATTTAGAATAGTGCATGAACAGAAGCACGCTCAAATGGGATTGAGCTTTTGAATTGATGATCCATCTCACCTCTTCATTCAATTCACCAGTCAAGCATCTGTTGTTCAAACAACATTAGGTAAGTGGAGGACAAGAAGAAAAAAAAAAAAAAACCCACATACACACACACACACACTTGCTGTCAAGGACAAAAAAAATGACACTGTTTTCCTGCAGTTGAATAAAATTAAAAGTGTTCTCACACACGTTAGTTTAAGCAACTTAGAATATAAGGGCACCACAGACTACAATGAATAATTTCATCTACTGATAAATACACCCTGCTTATGAGGTAGTTAAACCAAAGGCATTCAAAAAAATGTCATTTTAAGATTTGACTAGTTTTGGTTTTGGAAATGTATGCCATTACGTATGATTTTCAAATATCTCAATTTGTAGAATATGTAAACACATAAGCATAGTATATCACTCAAACATGTTATCCCCATGTTAAATTATCATTTGTTGATATTGCGGAACTTTCTTTTAAATATTTGGGAATGCATTTAAGTAATCTCAAAGCAATTTTATCAATAAATCAAACTTATTTTGTATAGAGCTCCTCATAGAAGACACTTTTAAAAAAAAATGTGCTCTAGCATTCAAGAATAATGCTCAGGTAAACAAAGTAAAACAGCTTTCCCAGAGTTATTGGAAATATAAAACTTTGCTATTTTGTAATTAGTTCCTGGGAGGATTTCATAAGATCTGAATGGTGTACAGTGTACATTTTGAAATTCAGCATTCAGTATTAATAGTATAACATCTTAATTGCTAACTAGACCTTCTTAAAAAATAAAAAAAAATTAAAAAATTAAAGAATCTGCGAAGAGAAACTTCCTAATGTTTGCATAAAACTTACCTCTAACAAGTTTCCAACTGCGTCCCTGGGTTATTTTTGAACTAATTTTAAAGTAACACACTGAAACCACTGTACAAATTTCCTTCACAATTTTAAACAATCACTTCTTAATCTCCGTTTGCTTAAATTGAAAAGGCTCATCTCTTTAAATCTTTCCTCAAAATTCCTGGAAGTCCTGGAATCAGCCTAGTGGCTCTTCTCAAATTATTTAAGCACTTCTGTGTCATTTTTCGTAGCCTGGAGACCAAAACTGCACACAGTACTCAAGATGAGGCCTCACCAGTGCATTATAAAGCTTGAGCAAAACTTCCTTGGACTTGTACTCCACACATCGCGCTATATAACCTAATATTCTCTTAATGGCTTCTGAACACTGTCTGGCAGTTGATAGGGTCAAGAAAACTGACTTCCAAATCCTTTTTATTGGATCTACTTCCAATTTTCAGACTTCCCATTGTGTATTCAAACACAACATTTTTACTTCTAACGTACTACACTTTACATTTACTTACATTAAATTTTATCTGACACAAATCTGTCTAAGACTGTATACTATCAAAGTCCTTGTGTAATGATTCAATGGAATTAAGATGATCTGCCAGTCCACCTGGCTTGGTATCATCCATAAAATGAACCAGCTTGTTATTTATCTTCCTATACAAATAATTTACAGACCACATATTCAAAATAGCAGTAGCTACAGCTCGGATCCCTGTGCGATACAACTCTTAACATTACCTAATTCTGATATGGTTCCTCGTACCTTAACCATCTGCTTCCTGTGTTTTAACCAATTCAGCACCCATCTACACATTACAACCTGAACTCCCACTTCTTTTATGCCCAGCCTCATGTATAAAACCTTGTCAAATGCTTTACAACAGTCAAGATAAATAATATCATATACTCCACTTTGATCGTATACTTTTGTGGCTTCCTCATAGAATTCAAGTATGTTGGTAAAACATGACCGACCATCTTATTAACCTAAGCTTACTGTTCAGTAAAATTCCTGCTCTTGCCAAGTGTTGCTCAATCCTTCCCTTTATAAATCATTTGCATTAAATGTACCTGTGATGAACATTAGGCTAACTGGCCTATATTTGCTTGGGTCTGGCTGATCAAGGTTTTAAAATAACAGGACATATGCCATTTTCAAGTCCTTTGTAATTCCCCAGCACACAGTGACTTTCTTAAAATATGCGTCAAGAGTTTATATATGTATTAACTAATCTCTTTAAGAACTCAAAGATAAATTATCTGGTCCTTGTGATTTGCTTGATTTCAGTTTATGCTAAGCAGTACTTCTCCCTCTACAATTTCCAAATCACTCGGCATCTCCTTAGTAGTCCCTTTTACTGCTGAGAAGTTACCCACTTCCTCACAGGTAAAGACTTTAGAAAAATGCAAGTTTACAGGGTCTGCTATTTCATGGTGTGTATATTTTAATTCCCCTTTACTGTTCCCTAATGCACTTCACCTCCTCCTTGACTGTTCTTTTATTACTAAAATACTGAAAAGAATTTATTTGGGTCATCTTTTGCCTTATCTGCTATATTCCTCTCCAACTGCTTTTTAGCTTCCTTAATATCCTTCTTAATGGTTACCCTCAAGCTCTTACATACCCTACGATTTGCTTTGGAGTTATTAGTCTTACATGCCTTTTACAGACTTTTTTCCTTTTTCAGCTCCTTATTAACCCACTGCAGGGTTTTGTGTTGGTGCTTCAATATTCTGTGTAAAAAACAAAACACAACAGTATCTGATTCCATCTAAAAACCCCTGCTCTTGTACTACACTATTTGCAAGGTTAGTCCAGTTAATATTTGGGTATTTAAAGTTCCTCATGACTAAAAAGAAGTGCATTGAAATTATAGTCTGCGCTGGGGTGGGTATATAGCACACTCCTTTTAAAATAAGGCCTCTTTCCTTATTGTGTTCCAGATTAATCCAGACATCCTCACTAATATACGGCTAATTGTTCAACTGAAGAAGAAATGCATTTAAATTTTTTTTACATAAAACAGCAGCTCCCCCACATTTTCCGTTTTGTCTATTCTTCATAAAAAATGTTACCCATCTATGTTACACTCTTCTCCATCTTTGTTTTTTAGCCAAATTTCTGTTATTGTTATATTATAATTATGCAAAGCTATAAACAACTGTAATTCACTGGTTTTATTTTTGATACTTTTAGCATTAAGGCAAGCTATTTTAATGTTTTACTTATTTTTCTTTTGCACTTAAAACTTTGGGTTAGAATTTACATTACTCTTTGTGTATAATTCTAAACCTGACCCGTCCTAAAATCCCTGACCTTTCACTTCATAGTTTAAGCAATTATTACCTAACCTACTAATATGCTTCTCCAATACATCGGTGCCCCTTTGGTTCAAATATAACCCGTCATAATGGAACAGGTCCCATTTTTTCCCCCAAAAGAAATTCCAAGACCCCATAACCTTCTATCTAGCAGCAAGATTTCAACCACGTGTTAAGCCTTCTAAATCTCCTCCAATTTTTACCTTTACCTTGTCAGTTCTGCGCCTTAGCTTGGCACTTCACTTTTTAAATTTTATTGCAGAACTGACAGCCTGCCCTTATGTATGGCATTTGTTCCAACATGGGTAATGACAACTGATCCACCCCCTCTCTGGGCAAGAGCCTATCCACCCATTCATGAGGCTTGCTGACCTATGCACCCAGAAGGCAACACACCGTGTGAGACTCTCCATCTCTGGAGCAAACCTGTGCTTTAATTCCCCTAATGATGGAGTCCCCAATCATCAGAATCTCTGTCTTTCTGTGGACTGGTTTTGAGGTGGCCTGTTGGAGCTCCTCATGCCTGCCTGCCTACCACCTCAGAGTCTTTAGAAAAAGGTTAGTCATCTCCAATCCAGAGGTTGATGCGCATGGACAGTGTGAGCCCTTAACCCTACATCTAGTGACCATGACACAACTCTCTCTACCTGTATGGTCTGGAGACTCCTCCTGTGTCACCTTAGGAGTACACTCTTTCTAAAGGACACCTAGGCCAGGTCCACCAATTTTCTACTACTTTGCAGGCCAGCCAACTCCTCGTCCAGTTCAGCGACCCTTAACTCAAAGTGCTGCCATCTCCTCATGACACAGCCTTCAAGGAAGACTGTCTTCTCCTTGCATTCCTCTAAAACATTCAACAGCCAACAGAACTTGCATTGCTGGGACTTCTTAATTAAAATTTGGCTTTGGAGTAGTAAAACCGCTCAAAATTTAAATGGTTTAACTTAAACTACTACAGTTATTTTACTCCTTCTACTCCCTTAAGCTAATGTAATATTCTCCCCCTCGACTGTCTGCTGTTAATCTTTCTTAGAAGTTAACTTTACTTTTCCCTGTCCATTCACCTAGCTTTGAGACTCTCTTATTACTTCCTTATTTTGAAGCTCTCCACTCACACTATGTATTCATTTATATTAATGAACCCTTATGCTGTTGTCCGCTTAATTGCTTTACATTTCAAACCGGTAAGAACTGTTCTATCATCCTTCATACTAGGGAAACTCACTTACTAAATATCTGCTGCTAGTTATTTACTTATTCTCTCATTTGTTTCTACAGCAGCTTTTGCCTAATTGATGTTTCCTTGCTAGATGCCAGTCTACATACCATGGAGCCCCTCTCTTAACTGCTTTTAAGTCACTGGCCTACCTGTACTTATCATAAATACTGTACTATCTTACTTATCAACACGTGACCTCAACTTTTACTAGTGTTAGCACTCAACTGTGTAAGTGCTATATGGTGCTCTAACCAATTATTCTTTATATGCCTTAACTTCCCCTCACTAATGAATCACTGTTACTTTTAACTATTCATTGCTATTATAACATTTACATACAGATTTACCTGTTTCAGCTACCGTTCACTGCATTGCCAATGGTAGTTCTGAATACAAGTAACAAGAATAAGTAACAAATAACTTTTTCAAAATGCTTTCCAAACCTTCAGCTATCTTTGCTCCTTTATATAACCTTCTAAAGGTGGGGGGGTATAGGATGGGGGGATTCTCAATGGTTCCTTAGTGGCTACCAAAAAACAAAGTTTTAACTGCAGACTTTGTCTTTTATCTCACAACACAGTAACACAAAACACTCAGCACTTTTTCTTCCACTCTAAGAAGGAGGTCAGAGAGTTTGTATATCTCAGTCTGCAAACTCTTGCTTTAAGCACTCCAGGATAAATGTTATCCAGTCCTGGTTATTATTTTAGATATTCAGCCCATTTAATCTGAACAGTACTTCTACAATTTCTAAATCACTTCGTACCTCCTTAATGGTCCCTGTTACTGCTCGAAGGTTCTCCAGTTGTGAAGACCGCAGAAAAATGCAAGTTTAGAGCATCTGCTATTTCATTGTATATATATTTTTATTTCCCTTTACTATTCCTGATACACTTCGCTGCCTCCTTGACTGTTTTTCTTCATCCAAAACTTCATCCCGCATAACACAACACTATGATTGCACTATAGCAAGCATAAAACTCGATGTATTGATCACACACATGTAAGTTGTCACTGGTAGTTTATGGTTTTCATTTGTTTTTTCAACATTTCTTGCAAGTTAATTTTTAATTTGATTCCCTCGGTTAGATAAGTTCCTAAGAGGTATAGCCAGTACCAAATACTTTCCTGTACTGCATTTTAATTTGCCTTCTATAGACATAATTTTAGCTTTGTTAAATGAAACTCGACTGTAGATACTGTGATACTTGAAAAGATTATTGATTGAGACAGACATGATGGATAATAGATAGACCAGTAAACATACAGATAATAGCTAATAGCAGGTAACTTCTATTGTTATATACAAGTGCCCTAATTAGATAGTGTTTTAAAATTTTAATTTATCAGTAAGTATAAAGAAAACTAACTGTATACCCTATACAGTGACAATATCAGAAAAAAAAACCATTTATGTTCATTCACAGACAAATAAATCCTAAGGGGTACACCAATGTGTGGATTGTATACGTCAAATAAGCAAGCACAGGTTATACATGGATATAGGCTGAATTTTGGGGTAAATTATTCTGTTTTAATTCTTTTTTTACCAATCATGATTGTTTTAAATCAAATACAATCTGATTAAATTTTTGCAATACAAAATGTACCTGTAACTATTTTATGGTAGAACAAAAGTCTTTAAAAATACTTTACACTGCAAAAGAAAGAAACAGACTAAGTAATGGAAAGGGGTGTAAGAACAAGTTAATATACTTACAAGTATAACTGCGGAAATACAAGTCATGATGATACAAAGAGCGAAGAAAATATTCACAGGTTTTGGAGGTAAATTTGGAAAGACAAAAGCACTAATAATTGTTACCTGTAAAAAAGGAAATCACACAGAGATAAAAGTTGGAGCAAAGTAGTTTTGGAAAGGTGAAAAAAAAAAGTGCTCTGGAATATGAAACCCAATGCACAAATTATTCCTTAACCAGTTATTCAGAAAAATAAAAATAAATAAATAAAATACATATGGAATAGACTGAAAACCCCGATTTCTTATTTGAAAGTCATGTTATTCAAAACTGCTAAACTGGAGAATAAATTTATAAATACTTACAAGTACTAGCAATAATGTTAACCCACCAACTATTAAGTTGATGATCCGATCCTGCAAGGCAAGAACATGCAAAAATCATTAATTGGCAACACAAAAGCGAGATTGTAATTCGAAAATAAGAATATAATTAGACAACATAAATCAAAAAACATATACTCCAGCCATAAATAAAATGCTGATAAGTTAATAAATTAAGTTATGCAACTGTTTTTTGTTTGGATCCCTCTACATTCCAAATTTATATTTAAATATCAATAGTTTATAATCAAGCTATATTAAAAGTGCTTTTTTAAAAAAAAAAAAAAAAACTTCTACAGAGCTATTTTAGGGAAAAAGACAAGATCACATTCATTGACCATTCATTTCAAAGGTCACTTCTACCACCATCTGTAGACAAGAGACAAGAATTTAAATTTGAAATTAAAACTGTAGGAGTCTTTCATATACTTTTGAGTAGAGTTCCAGTATGTCCAACACTGTGTTTAACTGTAGTATTTAATCAATTCAAATGAAAATGAAGTGTGAAGCTATGCTGTTAATACAATACAAAGTTTTAGCAAGACAATAACCATTGTCCATAATAGGGTACTGGTTTCTCCAGACGTTATTTCCTGCCTTACACTCCTATTTCCCAATTCTGAATTGACCATGTGCAAGTGAATATTAGAGCCCTGCCCCTTCCAAAAGGGTTGGTTCCTTTATTATGTTCAATTGTTGGGTCCATCATATCCAAGACCCAGAACTATTTTACACTGGTTATGGGTTTGAGAATCTTCAATGAAACCAAAAGGTTTCCTAGTCATATTTAGAAATCTGTTAAAGCAAAATCAGTTGACATTTCAAGTGGGGTGTGGGGCTGAGATGGTTGATCTTGCAACTGATTCTGGGCTGTGAATGAAGTCATGCGAATACTGGAACAGAGTAACATATAATGCTTTTCAGAAATAATGTCCACAAAGATAGCCTAAAAACACAACAATCATGTTTACTTTAATTTTGCTGGAAAATAGCATACCTGAAAAAAAAAAAGGCTGCTGGATTTGCAGATCATACTCAAATGCTTGACATAGCTATACAAGCAATTTTTAGTTTAGGTAAAACATACTTTTCAGCAATATTTTATAAAGGCCTAATAGCACAATGATCATTTTGTAACACCAATCAGCTCACTGGAATACTGAGAGGATTTGGTGTTGAGAGATTATGTAGACATGAAACAAAGCATGGCCCCAAGTCCACTCATACATTTTGAACTCCTGCAGTTATTTGCAAAAGCCAAATGCAGTACTGCTGTTTTCAGATTTAAACTGGGAAAAGTTTGACAAAAAATTGAAATTCAGTAGTGATATTAACCACAAGAGTTCTGCCTGGATGCAAGACAACAACCGGTCCCCAATCAAGATAGGGCTGCCCGCATTGTATTATAATATATATTAATAGCTGTTTAAGCAATGCCCAACAAAACATGCAAACAAACTGAAAGTATGCAATATAATGCATGCATGCTCATTTCTATAAAAGGTGCCCAAACTAACTGATAGTACTGGTAATACAACCGAACCTGGAAAAAACAAATTATCAAACATATGCAATAATCTATAGAAAGACATTATTTAAACATTCAGAAATTAAACGTGCAGTCTCTGTGATATTTTGCATAATGTATACCTACCAGGTTACACTCAAAAAGTTGAAAACTGTAGAACTTTATCAATGCAATGCATTGCTCTTTTCATTTATTAGAATCTGTAAAAAGCTTTTCTGCAAGTGGCAATTGCTGAACTTAAAAAAAGTTTTAAAACCTATGTATATAAAGACTTTCAAAACAGGTGTTTACTTTAATAAAACAACTTCTTACACACAACAACAAGCAGAAAGCAGACATTTGTTTTGTCATGCTTACTTTGATTGCATAGTTTGAAACAAAGTATTCTGGTATAATGATGTCCCTTCTAGAATGCTGCCTTCTTTGACACAATCGCTGTGATGTTAATCATCATCAAAAGTTTAGAGAACAAATACACTATAAGTACTCTTTTTGCACAGTACCATGTATTATATATGCATTTAAACTGTAATCAGGAATGATATTAAAAAGTCAAACTAATAATGCAAACCCTAGCAGATGTTTCTCCAAATAATGGTCTGTTATCCATCACGTTGGTCCCATAAGTTCTGGTTGTATAATCCTCCATTTTAAGGTTATTCTTGAGAAGCTCCTGTATAAGGGACTTTCTTGGAATCACAGCAAAAAGGCTCCTAAGATTGCATGTCTGAAGAACATTTTTGAAGAAAGTACTTGCTTATGTAAACTGCATTTGTCAGAGAAAAATTGCTGGCCTCTTGGAGACACGTTGTTGTTCTCATCTTCCACTCATTTTCCCTGCAAGCAAAAATATGAACCTTAACCAGATGGAATAAGAAAATCACACCTTTGCTTTAGATCATCAAATATATTTGCAAGTACTTCATACAAAAAATTAGCTAGAATGTTATAATGAAAAACATTTTATAAATTGTACAGAACAATCAGATTGACAGTTTTTACAAATAATCTAAACAAACTTTGAGAACTTTTACAATCGTACAGTAAACACTACTTATTGTGATGTATAAACTCATTTTAAGCCAGATGGATTCAATTTTTACTGTCCTGGTTTAGGGTAACTGACAGGATAGAAAACCTGTCTCAACTCCTGTGCTCTTTACATATATGCAGTTTGTTTCCTAGTATTATTTTTCTCCAAACTGCTGTTTTCTCCAAACCAAAATAAACAGCAAAATGTGAAAAAACAGAGCTCTATTCAAATAATTTAATTCAAATCTCTAATGTGATCATCAAGTACATCAGTGAAATTTAACAACCTATAGACAAGCAATAAATAATCTGCCACTTCCGAGTTTACAGTCAAAATGAAATACACAATTTTGGGATGTTGTAGAAAACTGGCCAGAGAATAACTATAATACAACTGGAAAATTGTGAAAACCTACACAAGGTACGATCAGGTCCCAGAAGCTACAAGCTAGCTGTACTACATACTGCACAACCATATCATATTTTAAAATATATAAAAAAGGCATTGTTCCAATATTTAATAATCCAACTCTTTCCAGATATTCACATAAATGGTATTTTTTTCTAAATTGCAGAAAAAGAATTGTAGGACAATCAATATTCCTTAAAAGAACGGGACAATCGTCTGGACTAGATTCAGTTATAAAAACTAGCCATCCTCTGCAGCTCCGCCCGCATAGAAGTCAAACAGAACAACGAGGAGGGCCCTGCTTGTCTCCCTACTCCTGATGTCACACTTCACTCTCCCCTCAGCCCGCACCTGTGTCTCGGATTAGCAGGAATATATCGCTCCTTAGCACGATGAGAGAAGTCGCAAAATCAACTGGAATGTTCAAGCAAATTCTAGAAAAAAGCCCGATCTAAATCCATTAAGTAGTTCTCTCATTCACTAGCTAAGCAGATGCAAGATACGCCCTGAGGCTGATGTGTGAGTGAAGAGGGCCCTGACCCCTCGCCTCGGCCCACTGTGTCTCGGTCGGATTTGTGCAAATAAATCGGCACCGCAAGCAAACTATGATACTTAGCATGATGAGAGAAGTCGCAAAAATCAACCAGAATGTTCTAGCAAAAAAAAAAAAAAAATCGAAATCCACTAGTAGTTCTTTAATAAAAAGCGGACTGACAGATGTTGCATTTTATTATAAATATATTTGTTAAAAAACATGAAGCCAATTAAGTTATGAAGAAATGGATTGATTAACATAACTTGCTCATTTCTAATTATAAATCTGAAGAACTGTTACTGGGAATTAGAACAGCTTGCTGTAGGGAAAAATATTTATTACAGATTAAAAAAAAAAACAAGTGAAGGAGGATTCATAGGGTGTTTAATATAGCCAATTCTGCAGCATCACTACAACAATAAAAACAGCATAGAATTAATTATGAAACTGATAGTTGACTCTCAGTGCTCACTGTCACTACAATCACCTCTGTGTCAATTTTCACCTTACCTCTGGTGATCCATACAGACAGTACAATATGTAAACTATATATTTAGTCCGTTAGTGATCAATTGTCATGGTAAAATGACCATGTTAGCCATGAATTAGTTATTACTTTACAATACATAAGCATTCCTAAAGCCTGCCAGGGTTTACATGTATCATTAGTACGGAGATAATGGTTTTCCAATTTAACCTCATACCAATATATAGACACTTTCATTGCCTATCTTTATTGTAGGTTTCTCAGTTGCTGTACCAAAGTACATCCCTGCACTCCTTGAGTAAATTTCTGTCACCTTTGATCCAAGTTTTTGGAAAACAATTTGCACATTATCTTATACAGATTGATTTAGAGGTAGACATCATAAAGGTAAAACAGATTCATTTTCATGTTTAACACTCATTTTAAAAACCATTTTAAAATCAGACATACAATGTGTCATCTGCTTTAGATGAGGCAAAATGAAAAGAGATTCTCAGGTGAATGGGCAAAAGGTTTCCATGAGCAACAGGTTGCCAAATCTCATAATGAATAGTTTATACAGTGCAACTAAATTTTAAAACAGCCAGCTTCCACAATCCAGAGGAAAATCATCATCATCTGCTCAGGCTGTACATACTACATAGTGACACGGTACTTTGGTTTTTAATTAAGAGCTAGCACAGATATTCAAACATTAGCGTGTAGTTTTACAGATTTGCTCATTCTAAGAGCTTATTTATACTTACTGTGTGAAGCCTACAGAAAATTGGCAGCCAAAACCTACTTGTTACAGCTCCTTCTCCTAGTCAGTAAGTGACAGTTTTTGGTTAACATTGCATGCCTAACTATGTCACAGCTGAGGAAGTGAGCCTCTGCTGGTGGAAGAGTTGTACCTGTAATTCTAGACATTTACAGGAAAAAAAGAAAGTGAAGCTGGAGTGTTCAAAAGCGGCAAAAGAAGGGCAAGTGCAGCATTCTCTGGAGTGGGGGACCTACATGATGCACTTTTTCATGTTTATTATGGTATTTGATGAGAGCTGTTAACATCATATTCAGCCCTTCATTCGTCATTCTGGCTCACACATAACCAGCCTCTCCTTGAAATTCACCACTTTTGATGCAGCAGTTAGAAAAAATTTTGCATGCTACGCACAGCAAAAAACCAGAATGCAAGGTTGTGCCTCTTTGTCCAATGTTATTTTTGCACATTAGCTTACTGTACTGCAACTTTCTCTCACCCGTTAAATATTCTTATTAATGATCACAGTTAGACACAGAATTGCCCACTGCTGTAATGTGTGGACTACCACAGTGCCAACCTCTTACTAGTTTTCTCTCTCTTTTTTTGTTTTTTTAAAAAATACTTGTATATGCCAAGTACTGCACCACTTTTTGTTATCAGCAACACATGTACAAGAGAAATTCAATTTGGAATTACAAAAATTATTGTTGGACCTAAATTTTAATTTGAAAATGAACATTTTCCAAGTAAACGTAGATGCTTTAACAGCTTTGTTTCTTAAATTAAGAAGTTCTCACAGTGGAGCAATTGCAGTGAAATGCATAATCTTGACTGCCTTTTAAATACTTTGAAAAGAATTAATGGTCAGAATGTCTTTTGTATGCTATTTCTTTAAATTTATAATGGTATTGATAAATGTTACTTTGAATTTAAATGCTCATCAAAAGACAAAAATGACTAAAGGAATAAACACCAATACCATATTTTTGACAAGGATATAGATAGTGATTTATAACCAAATAAAGAAAGTGATATTATGTTGGTGGTATAATAAATCAATTATAATAATATTATTATTAATATATAGGCAACATTTTTAAAATGCATGAGAAAAAAAAGAAAAATACTTACTAGCAGAAAATACCTACCATTTAAAAAAATGCTTCAATTAGTCCCGATTGAACCCCTTTGTTAAAAAAGTTGAATTAATCAAACATACAGCATTTTTCAGTGTTCATTTTGACTGTGTCTAAATAATAACTAACAAAAGTCATTTGCATCTCTTTTTATTACTTAAAAGAACCACCCTGTTCACTCACTGAAACATAACACCCTCCTATTTCCATCTTACCCTACCAGTCACATCTGACTAGTGTGGGTAGGGACCCAGCTTTCAGGTCTAATTCTGTCTTTTCTGTTGTGCAGCTTCCTCTTTCCTATTTCTTTATATTGATCAGTTAAGTTTCATTTTCTTTTGTGCAATCATTACCGATGCTAAACACCTCAATTTAACTCAGTTTTTCATTTTACCTTTACAGCATTTTTAAGATGACTTTGTTTCTTTACCTGCAGTAACTAGGTGGCTCAAGTTATTAACACAATTTCAAGTACCACAAGACTATGTGGGCTCTAAATTATTATTCCCAATGTAATTTTGAATAAGGATCACCATTACCAAAATATTTAATAAACAATATGTGATAACTTTTTGATGAAATAAAAAAATAAATAAAATAAAAACTGCTTCAACTTTCAAAATGCATTTTACTGTTACGCCGTGTGCATGTTTTATTTTATTTTTTTAAAAACTACATTGAACAAGGTGCCATCGCCAGCAAAGAAAGGGGGTACTAGTAAACTATCTGCCATGACAGAGCGAGCTCAGTAACCATCTGCAAATCTCTTTAAAAATTGTGGAAGAACAAAAGTGACCCACTGGAGAACTAATAAAGTCATAGCATTGTAAAATGATGTCTCTGTTTGGTTTAACTTCACCCTTATCCTGAGTATGATTTCATCCATTTTCTACATTTGCAGTATCTCCTTAAATAATTCAAGAAGGAGGATGCAAAGACATGAGCACTTATAAGACAAACCCCTGCTTAATTAAAAAGATACTGTGCATAAATACCATCCATTTTCATTTGCAGATTATTTACAAATTAAACTAAAAAAGTACAACACCACAATTTATGCAATCTTAAAAACAGTTCAGATATGGTGGCCAGGTCTGAATTGCAAGACCCAAAATAACTATATAAGAGTCACTAAGTAGAAGGAGCTCTTCATCTGAATGGAGTCCAGATTAAAGCATTACAGTTTACATGTTTTCACATAATTTGCAACTTTCAATTAGAGAGTTGTTTTGTAAAATTTACCTTGAAAATAGAATTTACTGTTTGTATGGTTAACAACAGCAGTATCCTGTGAGCTACTGACCTGAGGAACACTAATCGTTGTAATAAAGAAATACATTTTCAGGAAACAGGTCAAATAATGAGTTTTATTTAAACACAAATTAAAATGATTTCTAGCCTTAATGGGTTTGAATAGGTAGAAATGTACTTGGGTATTATTCACAAATTTAATAATTCTCATTAAACTAGCAACATTAAATATTTATTGCAGAAATGATCTATTGGATTTAGTATTAAATTGTTCTGTTACTTCTTTTGTGGTTATACAATTATTACAGCTATAGTGTGGTTTTTAGAACACAAAAGGTGGAAATAACATTACATTAATCCCTCCAATACAGGATACAAGGCTCAATCCAAAATTAGAAATGGCTGAAAGAGCAAACGCTTAAGAGAAAATTAAAGAGATTATATAGAGAATTACATACTTAAATGCTATGTCAATGCACTAGCCTGAAAGTCTACGACATTAGATTTTATTACTTGACTATCTCAGAAGTAAATTTTTCATGAACCAATCCATCCATCTATTATACCACCTACTTAATCAAATTCAGGGTCATGGAGGCTGGAATCTAATTCAGCAGCATAAGACTCAAAGCAGGAACTAATCTTTCTTAGGGTGTCACTCGGACACACCCATATTCACCTACTATATACGATTCAGATTAAGTCAATCTTTATTTTAGATCACTTTTCACAGCAGCCAGCATCACAAGGTGCATTTCACAGTAAAAAATAGTAAATCATAATGAGGATAATAAAGCAAAAAAAAAACACACAACTCTGGTATACATGAGGGAGTTGTTAAATTATAAAGTAATAAGCTGCATCATATGCTATCAAGCAGGCAATTCCCAAACTGGTTTTGCAGAGACACATGCTTAGAATTTACACACACAAAAATGTCATTCAAATGCCCTCTTGTATAAGAGCATATTTTGAAAGATGGAAATGACACCAGTAACTAAACATTCCAGTTATGATACGTATGATGCCCTGGGTGCCCGCAACCTTGTCATCTCCCGTCTCCTGTAGTCCTGAACTGTGGCGGACTAGGACAATCACACAGCACACAGCTTATATTCACAATCAAGAGTCCAAAACGTGCAGTGCAATTATTCAAATAAATAAATAAATAAATAATAAAAACTGTGCATTTCTGGAAATTAAAATCAAATCAACCAATTTCAACAAACAAATTAAAGATCAGGATTAAAAGCAAAAGTCCGCTAATCTTTCCATCTTGCCTTTTGAGCCCCAATATGCCTTTCTTTCAGTCCAGTCTTCCCTGCTCACCATACTGGCCTGCTCAGCACAGCCAAGACACCAGTGAGCATGGTCAACCATCTTTGGCACTTGTCTTCACCACCATTCTTCAGCATATGTAGGGACCTAGTGAACCTGTTTCTTCATCCAACCATCATCTTTCATGACATGTAGGACAACCATCAGAGGAATTAGCTGCTACTGCTTCTAGTATAACTCAACAGGAGCAACTCCAACATTAAAGTGCTGTTCCTCTCCCTCTACTCAGGTCATCTTGACCACCATGCCTCTTTTTCTCCACACTGGCTCACACCCAATCCTGGCATTCTCTCTCTTTCCATCTCCATCATGGTTTTACCTCTACCCTTTCTCTGTCTTTTTTTCTTTTCTCTTTCACACTTCCCCTTTTGGTTTTTAATCAAATCTTTTTATACCCTGCAAGTGCAGGTGCACCAAACAATCCACGAAGACTTAATGAGGGATGGCCGCATGAACTACATTTATGCACATAACATGCATTTAGAGAATTCCCTCATTAACTTCTCTGCATTTGATAGCTTTCTTCCTGCACACTTACACTCCTGGGCTCTGAACTGCACCCCTACTAAAAGCCATGCACCACCACTGACCACAGATTCCCTTTACCACATTAAGGTTCAGGTTGTAATTATTTTCTGACATAGTTACACTTAAATAAAAAAAATACAAGTAGCTACAATTTTTTAAAATATGTATTGAATCATTTTTGGTTATTAAGGGGCACCTAATTTCTACCTTTTCCTTCACATGTTTAACACACATAAATTAGCTCATATCTCACTCAAAAAGAGGCAATTAAAAATGACAACTGATCCAATTCCATGTTCACACTCCACCCCATTATTCAAAAGGACATATCCACTGCTCAGACTGGTAGAACCTGAAAAACAGTGAGACTGAAGAGTCTGTCAGAAGGAAATGTTTTTAGTGATTCATCAAGTGTCCAGCCAGAGATCAAACTTTATTTGCACTTCAAACACAAGGTTATAATCAGTTGATATTTTAATGGAGACACAAATAATGAGCCTTCCCTATGCTCTGGTGTTCACTGTTTGAATCCGTTTGTCTGTGCCTACAAGGCAGCGGAACATCATGGAAGAAACTGACTTTCAGTTTTGGGTTTCTGTAGCAGACCTAAATAATATAATTTTTCTACCTTCAGTCAGATCTTATGAGAAACAGTCTTCTTTTCACCATTTTAATTAAGTTGAAACAGACTCTACTAATGGAGAAGTAAAAGTAAATGAAAAGGCTCTCTTTGCCATCTATGCTACATTCACATATTTTAATAAGATGAGAAAGTTAATGTAGCAGATGGGTTGTTGGAATTTAGTAAAAAGCTGCAGGAGTTTATATAAACATAATCCGTAAAGATCTGGGACTTTTATCCATCCACCCATTATCCAACCCACTATATCCTAACACAGGATCACGGGGTTTCTGCTGGAGCCAATCCCAGCCAACGCAGGGGGCAAGGCAGGAACAAACCCCAGGCAGGCACCAGCCCACCGCAGGGCACACACACACACACACACATACACTAGGGACAATTTAGAATTGCTAATGCACCTAACCTGCATGTCTTTGGACTGTGGGAGGAGACCGGAGCACCAGGAGGAAACCCACGCAGACATGGGAAGAGCATGCAAACTCCACGTAGGAAGGACCTGGGAAGCGAACCCAGGTTTCCTTACAGCGAGGCGGCAGCGCTCTGGAACTTTTAGTTAAGATTAATTCAGGCAGTCTTTTTTTTGTTTTTTGGTGTACTTAACAATAGTTAGTAACCACTAAATATCATGATTCAAATATTCTTCATGGTGGGCTGTATTCCTTTAAATATATATTTCCATTCAAAAAGTTACATTTTATTTAGTGTCAAAGACCAAAGTAGTGTTGATGATTCCCATCTAATTTAGTTACACTTTGGATATAATATAGCAGCACTCCCAGTGCTTCCTTCAATTTCTTCTTGCAGCACAAAATACTTATTTAGTAGTGCTGAATCCGTGCCAGACAATATGCCAAACTTCTTTTAAATAACAATTGCCAGTATTTGATGCCTTGCTGTAATGATACAGGCTTAAAATATGCAATACTCTTGTTCATCTTGCAGTCTTTCCTGCCATTTAGCAAATGGGATCAAACAAAACCATACTATACCATTTTCTAAGTCTGCTGAATCCTGAGAATTGTCGTGAAAGGCTGAAACCTTTCCCAGCAAGCACAGGGCAAAAAAACACAGCCCATCACAGGGTGAACACAAAAACACACAAGTTAATTTAGTGTTGTCAATTTAGATAAACTGCAGGTCTTTGGATTGTCAGAGGAAACCAGTGCAGACACAGGGAGATCATGCAAACTTCATGCTATTTGGTATTTTTCAAGTCAAACTTATTTCTTCACAATCATTGCATATATCTATTTGCCGCATGAAGTTGTGTTCTAAACTTAAAATAAAAATAAAAACAAAAAACAGCTTGCTATAGCATTTTATAAAGGAGATTATGGGTACTGGTGTCCCTTTATGAATAAAAAGGCTTAATATATAAAGTGATAAAAGGTCTGTCTATCCATCCGGTATCCATGCGCTTGCCCAAGTATAATATGAAAAGGGCTAGAATGTTCAATGAAGAAAGGCAACAAGACAGACAAAAAAAGAGGGATGTCAGGGCTAGAATGTCTGATGAAAAAAAGGCAACAATGTACCAAGAAAGAAGGAGGCAAAGGTGGAACTTGTAAAAACGAGGTTCATAAATGCATGATGTGACTGAAACAGACAGACTTATTGTACCATTAAGCCCGTTTTAATAAACGGACATTATGCTAGGCTATGTAATATATACCATGATTGTGACTTTTAAAACCAAAGTTTGTTTTTTGCACTACACACACCACCATGGAGTAGGCTGCTGATTCTTGCTGAAGGTAGCACATTTGAAAAAACAAAGAAAAGAAGCAGTCTATGTGCTCCTACCATTTTGTGGAAAAAGGCCCACCCCTGGAGAGTCCTAGTGTAATATTAAAAACAAAACAAAAAAAAAAAAGATATTGAAAATTTTGCAAGCCTGGCACTGTTAAGCAAAAGCTTGGCTCCACCACTGCACAGCTTTAGAGTGTGCTATGCAAACCATATAATTTGCATGCTTGTTCCATGTCATCATGGGGTGTCCATTTACTGCTGAAAGCAACAATACAATAATACTCTAGATTGGATGCATTACTGTTTCAATTTGGGCAGTTCATGACCAATATATTGTGTTGTCAAATCATAACCTGATCCAGTTCTGTGCTGTGGGAATACTGGTATACTTAGTTTTTCAATATTGCACAACCCCCAATTAGTGATAAAACAAAGTATTTAAAATATCGTAGTTCATCGTTTGTAGCCATTTGCACAATTCATCCTCACAGTTTGTCAGCCAGTGTGAATCTAGGATCATTACACCATCCAACCATAATGATTCAGACACAAATCTGTAGATGCTGCGATAGTGCACTTCAAGACACAAGCAAAAATACCCTAACACACTAGTACAAAGATAGGGTGGCTGGCAACTGCAAACTAACTAGCACAATTTTGGGATGTTACAGCAAACTTAAAATATCCCGGTTGACCAGACATGGCAAGATCATAATAATCAGCCTGGAATTAAACACCAAATGATACTGATTTCAAGCAGTTAAAACAAATAATGTGTCACTTTACTGCCAACAGTAATAACCAGAAGTACCACTGTATGGAAAAAGTACTTCCAAGTATAAAATAGGATCATTAAGTGCTCTTAACTTATGGAAAGCATCCTTCTTTCCCTGTCATTCATATAAATCCAATTTTACCATATATTATCTAGCAAATTCACATATATGCATAATAATTTTCCTCCTTGGATATAATATTAAGCTGCTATTTTATGCATCTTATTCAGCAGTATACAATGTAAACATTATGTGATGATCATCATCTGTGTTCATTAGTACAGAAGTAGATTGATTCATTTAGTGAACGTTAGATGGCAAGAACATGTTTTACCTAAAACACACTAGAAATACAGTATGTAAATCAGAATCTAAGCCCAATGATTATCAGACATTAAGACAATCTAATGTATTTCTTTTATATAACATAACTTATGTATAGCAGAAAGAATAAAACAAAAACAGAACTGTTTCGGAAAACATGGCATAGCTATTTTGAGTTAGGACAAAGAGATTTTTCTATTAAGAAATACAAACTACATTGGAGAATGTAAAACACTGCCAATCTCCTATACCAAAACCAACTAAACACCTGTTCTGTGAGACAATCCTTGGGGGGAGTGGGGAGTTAAGGTACTTCAAATAGTCTTTTGTTTTAAACAGAGGCTTGATTAATTTAGCTTACCCATAGCCTTCATTACCACAATCGCTTGTGATATTTTGTTGAACTAGTTTTGACAATGCAAAAACATTTCAGAACATTTGCACTAGTTAAAAAAATGCTGCTGTTCTAAACTGCTAAAAATCAATAATTATTTATCCTTTTTATTGATAACCATAATATCACTGTAGTCTAACATTATAATGATTATTTAATATGACATGAATTATAACTAAATCTTTCATACATTATAAGGTTTTTATTTATAGAAATATGATAGATAATCAAAAGGTTTTGGAACACAATTTTATGCAAGTAATTTATCACAGAAATATTTCAGCATACTCTGTGGTCAACAAGATGTACTGTATTTGCTCTTCATTTTTCTACATAATCTTGTCAAATTCAGCAGTCAGGCACCAGTGAGATATAAGAGCATGCATCTCCTTCTTGCACTATTCTAAATCCTGCAATTGCAGCCAGAACTTCCATAATCATCTTACTAGTCCTTGATCTTAGAATCAGTCATTCTATGTAATTTAGCGATGCCCAACAATTAATAATGCTTTCATCAACAACATGATCTGCATATACATTTTGTAATCACCTTTAAATGTTTATCACCGATTTTTGCTCTTCCACAAAAACAAACTAAATGGCACATCACCACACATTGACATTTTAAGGGCCAATTACACACATGCTAGGAAACATTGTTTGGTGGTAGCAGCAAATGGGACATTCCCAGTTAGAATTAGAACTAGAATTAGAACAATCTAGACGAGAACAGGCCATTCAGCCCAACAAAGCTCGCCAGTCCTATCCACTTGCTTCCTCCAAGAAAACATCAAGTCGAGTTTTGAAAGTCCCTAACGTCTTACTGTCTACCACACTACTTGGTAGCTTATTCCAAGTGTCTATCGTTCTTTGTGTAAAGAAAAACTTCCTAATGTTTGTGCGAAATTTACCCTTAACAAGTTTCCAACTGTGTCCCCGTGTTCTTGATGAGCTCATTTTAAAATACAAGTCTCGATCCACTGTACTAATTCACTTCATAATTTTAAACACTTCAATCATGTCACCTCTTAATCTTCTTTTGCTTAAACTGTAAAGGCTCAGCTATTTTAATCTTTCCTTATAATTCAACCCCTGTAGCCCTGGAATCAGCCTAGTCGCTCTTCTCCGGACCTTTTCTAGCGCTGCTATGTCCTTTTTGTAGCCTGGAGACCAAAACTGCACACAGTACTCAAGATGAGGCCTCACCAGTGCATTATAAAGGTTGAGCATAACCTCCTTGGACTTGTACTCCACAGATCGTGCTATATAACCTAACATTCTGTTAGCCTTCTTAATGGCTTCTGAACACTGTTTGGAAGTTGATAGCTTGGAGTCCACTATGACTCCTAAATCCTTCTCATAAGGTGTACTCTCGATTTTTCGACCGCCTATTGTGTATTCAAACCTAATATTTTTACTTCCTATGTGTAATACTTTACATTTACTGACATTAAATTTCATCTGCCACAAATCTGCCCAAGCCTGTATGCTATCCAAGTCCTTCTGTAATGATATAACGGATTCCAAATTATCTGCTAATCCACCTATCTTGGTATCATCTGCAAACTTAACCAGCTTGTTACTTATATTCCTATCTAAATCATTTATATATATTAAAAATAGCAGCGCCCTAGCACTGACCCCTGTGGAACACCACTCTTAACATCGCCAGTTCTGATGAGGTTCCTCGCACCATCACCCTCTGCTTCCTGTGTCTGAGCCAATTCTGCACCCATCTAAAAACATCACCCTGAATTCCCACTTCTTTTAACTTGATGCCCAACCTCTCATGTGGCACCTTATCAAATGCTTTCTGAAAGTCCAGATAAATAATATCATAAGCTCCACTTTGATCGTATCCTTTTGTTGCCTCCTCATAGAATTCCAACATGTTAGTAAAACACGACCTCCCTCTTCTGAACCCATGCTGACTGTTCAGAATAACTCCTGTCCTTGTCATGTGTTGCTCAATCTTATCCTTAATAATTCCTTCCATTAATTTTCCTGTGATGCTTGTTGCTTACTGGCCTATAGTTGCTTGGATCTGCCCTGTCACCCTTTTTATATAATGGGATGATATTTGCCATTTTCCAGTCCTTTGGAATCTCTCCAGTGCACAGTGACTTCCTAAAAATATGTGTCAAGGGTTTATATATGTACTCACTAGCCTCCTTAAGAACACGAGGATAAATATTATCTGGGCCTGGTGATTTGTTTGATTTCATCTTATTTAATCTGAGCAGCACTTCTCCCTCTACAATTTCCAAATCCCTCAGTACCTCCTTAGTAGTTGTTTACCTCTGGCAGGTTATCCACTTGCTCACTTGTAAACACCTCAGAAAAATGTAAGTTTAGGGCATCTGCTATTTCATTGTCTGTATCTTTTAATTCCCTTTACTATTCCTGATGAACTTGACCTCCTCCTTAACTGTTCTTTTACTACTAAAATACTGAAAGAATCTCTTGGGGTCTTCTTTCGCCTTATCTGCTATATTCCTCTCCAACTGTCTTTTAGCCTCTCTGATATCCTTCTTAATGGTTGCCCTCATTTTCTCATACACGCTACGGTTCTCTTTGCAGTCATTAGTCTTATATGCCTTATACAGCAGTTTTTTCCTTTGCAACTTCTTTTTTAAATCTTTATTAATCCATCGTGGAGTTTTTTAGTTTCCTATTACTTCCAAATTTAGGTATGTATCTGTCCTGCATTACATGTAAAACATTTTAAACCTGTTCCACTGCTCCTCGACTGTCTCCACATTTAAAAGCTTATCCCAGTCTATCCTACTTAGACTTTGTCGCATCTGCTCAAAATTAGCCCTACTAAAGTTCAACTTAACAATTTTAGTCTTTGCATCTGTACTCTTACAAAATACTGAGAATTGTATTACATTATGGTCACTTGACCCTAGTGGTTCAATCACCTCTACACCCTCAATTCTATCCTGATTATTACAGAATACTAAATCCAGACAGGCTTCACCCCTTGTTGGTGCTTTAACATGCTGTGTTAAAAAACAGTCGCTGATTACTTCTAAAACTCCTGCTCTTGTGCTCCTCCATCTGTAAGGTTATCCCAGTTAATATTTGGATAATTAAAGTCCCCACGACTATAATATCCCCCTGTAAACTTGCCTTTTTGATATTACTAAAAAGATGTGTGTTGAAATTACTGTCTGAATTGGGTGGTCTATAACACACTCCTAAAATCAGACCTTTTTCCCTAATATTTTCCAGGCGAAGCCACATGTCCTCACTAAGATGGGGCTCATCATCCAACTGAAGATGACTTACATTTAATCCCTGTTTGGCATAAACAGCAACCCCACCTCCTTTTCTGTTCTGTCTATCCTTCCTAAAAAATGTGTATCCCTCTATGTTACACTCATCCCCATCTTTGTTATTTAGCCAGGTTTCCGTTATTGCTATAATATCATAATTGTGCTCTGCTACATACAACTCCAACTCACTTACCTTATTTTTGATACTTCTAGCATTAAGGCAAGCTATTTTTAATGTGTTAATCCTTCTATCTTTACGTGTTTGCTTAAAATTAGTTAACTACAGAACAATTAGTTAACTACAGAACAAGTTGTGGACCTTTCCTATTAGTTTTGACAAAAGAGTAGATAATGTTGCAAGTTTTACAGAATTGCTAAGTGAAAAAAAAGACAACTTTCTTATGATGGGAGGTGGGGTGACCTGCAATCATCCTGATTTCAAGTCAGTTTAGCGTTTCTTCACTTTGTAGAAAATTTTTCTCTAACGTTTTGTGATAATACAAAATAAATGACAACTTAAACCAAGTAGATTTACAGGGGCCCCTGGGGTCAGATTAATTTTGCATTTTTTCACTGCAAAACATTTTTGGGTTTTCATTAGTTAACAAAGCCAACCTGTTGTCACTTAAGGAACTGGCTGATAAGACAAGACTGACTAACTTCATTTATTTTAAGGCAAAGTACCTTTGACATATGACTTACTGATGGTGTAGTGCATGGTGGCTGGCTTGTTTATAAAGGTAATTGGTTGAACCCTCCATTTTTTATGTATATAAATATCAATCATGGCATTCATTACATATGCCAGGTGATAATGGGTACCCACACAGACGCAGACATCTTACACTTTTCTGACCACCAGAGTGCAGAGGAGAGGCACCACAGTGCTGCACTCACTCACTTAGCACACTCAGTTATGGAGCGCAGGTGGGTCAATGAAGGTCTTTAGCACCATGACTGTAAAATGTACCAGGTTAATTTGCTTCATTCATACATGAGTGTTTCAGGGCAACAAACAAGCGAAGTTAGAAGTGCATTCATGTATGCACTTTTTGCAAGATGATTGTAATTTTAGGTAAGGTAAATTGTGTAGAAATGGGCATATACCAGGTGTTATAAATCACTTTTTTTGTACGTTGAAATGCTTCCCAGCAGCATAAGGCGCAAGGTAGATGCTAACCCTGGAAGGGGTGCCAGCCCACTTCACTTAAAAATCTGTTTATTTTAGTTGTGTAAATTAAGCTAACATTTGCCCCTCCTGGACCCTGTGATTATCATAGGTGACTGTATGCTGAGGGTGCAGACCTATAAATACCTGGGAGTGCAGCTGGATGATGAATTGGACTGGACTGCCAATACTGATGCTCTGTACAAGAGAGGACAGAGCCGACTATACTTCCTTAGAAGGCTGGTGTCCTTCAACATCTGTAATAAGACGCTGCAGATGTTCTATCAGACGGTTATGGCGAGTGCCCTATTCTACGCAGTGGTGTGCTGGGGAGGCAACATAAAGCAGGACACCTCACGCCTGGACAAACTGGTGAGGAAGGCAGGCTCTATTGTAGGCATGGAGCTGGATAGTTTGACATCCGTGGCAGAGCGACGGGCGCTGAGCAGGCTCCTGTCAATAATGAAGAATCCACTGAACAGTATCATCACCAGACAGAGGAGCAGCATCAGCAACAGACTGCTGCCACTGCCCTGCTCCACTGACAGACCGAGGAGATCGTTCCTCCTCCACACTATGCGACTCTTCAATTCCACCCATTGGTAAACGCTAACATTATACAAAGTTAATGTCTGTTATACCTGCATTTTTATCACTCTTTAATTTAATATTGTTCTTTATGTATGCTGCTGGAGAATGTGAATTACCCCTTGGGATTAATAATCCATCTATCTATGTCTTGATTTGAGACTATGAAAACTTTTGAGCTCTGCAATAATTAAAGCCTTACTTTTACTCAGCCAGCTCAGTAGCATAGCCTTGAGTAAGACAGTCATGTTATTCATAACGTGGTTCCATTTATCAACTACACATTACAAACTCTCTCTTCTCTGCAACACAATCAGATCATTTTTATCACTCTTTAATTTAATATTGTTCTTTATGTATGCTGCTGCTGGAATATGTGAATTTCCCCTTGGAATTAATAAAGTATCTAACATTTATGCATTTGAAATGAGGAACAAACTGGAGAACACAGAGGACAGCTCAGGTGGACACAGGACAAACATGTAAAATTAGGACTATATCATGGTAGGCAAATTGAAATATTGCTGAAAGTCACTAAACAAAAAAAAAGTTAATTATTTTTCTACATTCCTAGGTTTTGATGTCAGACACTGATACAAAATAAAACCTTAGGGTTAAGCCACTCTTAATAAGATATATTTACATTTACAGAAATGATGAAAATCTCATGAATATTTAATCAACGGAATAAAACACCATCAGGTCATCCTGCACTTCTCTACATTTTTGCTGGTGCATATTCATAAATGTTTTCAACCTCACATTGGAACACTTTATTTGCTTTAAATGCTCCAAGGTGAAGGAAAAAAAACAGAAGAAGAAAAGGCAGCTAGCACCATATGTGCATCTTCAAGTAACACAAGAAATTCAAAAAGAGCGAGGTCTGAAAACCTTTTGAAAGTGATTCAGGGTAGCAGGCTATACACTACATAGTCACATTATCGTTTAAGACAACATAGAAGAAACCCATTTCCTTTAATACAAAAGCTTGTTTGCTTGTAAAACAACCCTTTTAAAAAAAAAAAGACTTTGTGGAGTAACATTAATGGCAGTTAGAGAAATATCTTGTGCAGAACAGCTACATTAAATTTGTAAAAGTAAAAAGTAAGGATGACTTAAAAAAAAAAAAGGGAAAATATCAAGATACAGACTTTTTTTTATAGATGTATTATATACACTGTGCTTGCATTCTACAACATATAAAATACCAGTACTTATTTGTTTTATTATTTATTTATCTGTGTTGGATCTTCCCATTTTATAAAACTCCCTTAACTGAACTGAATATGGATGACATTAATATTAAAGAAGGTTATGCCAATAACCTAGTTGAGCAGATAACATACAGCGTATCAGCATCTAGTGGTTAACACTTACCGCAATGTACAGATGCAATCTCAAATGATCTGAAAAAAAGTTTAAAAAAACACCACATGCAGTGTTCATATATTGTACTGGCAAGTGTTTTGATGTCTGTAATCATCTATGGAGAATATTCTTACTTCCATCTTATGCTTAATTAAATCTAAAATTAGATTACTTCTATGGGAACTTTTTTTTTTTTTTAATCATTTCTTCACTTACATTCTGCCAGGTTTTCAGTTGTGCTAAATGCTGCAAAATGAGTGAGAATGTCCTTGTCTCACTAACTTCCTCTACTATGTCTTTAGTACTGTGGCCCAAAAAACTGCATTAGACTTAGATGGTATGGTAGGCAAAACCTCGTGGGATATAATGCTCATGATATTAATTGATGATTAAATGATTAATAATAAAAAAAAAAAAAAACACACATTGCTTAATCCAATTATGGTAAAACAATAGGACTACACAAGTTTGGAAGACAGACCAATCAGTCCAAAAAAGATCAAGAATCTGATTCAACTAGATTCTTCATTAGGGAAATTTTCACAAGGCAATCAAACTTGACACCTGTCCAGACTGTCACAATTTTGTATGAAGGTCGTATATTAAAATTAATACATTTTATTTATAGAAGTACCTTTCCCATGCTCAAAGTTATTCACAGAGATGTATAATGAACTGGGAAAAAGCAGAAAAAAAAAAAGATCAAATATATAACGCTGGATGCAAAATAATATCAGCATAAAACACTAAATAAAGATAAATACATAAAACACAAAGCGCTGAATCAGGATAAGATACAATAAACCAGTATAAAATACAAATACTACAAGAAAACCCTGAACAAATAAACTTGTGATACATATTCAAATTATCTTGAGCACCTGGACAGAGAGCGTAAACTGAAAGGAAGGTCTGAAAGTCAGGGTAAGTTAAGTCTTCCTGAACAAATGAGTGAACTTTTAAAAGAATGAATCATGTCAGCTGATTGGGAGGTCATTCCAAACTCCTGGCACTATAAACATGAAGGCTACATCACCCAAAGAGCACAGTTTAGTTTGGGGCACAAGATGTTTGCCGGAATCAGTAGACCCTAGTGGGTGAACAGGAACATTGTGATGGAGAAGGTTACTCATGTTGTCCAGTGTGAGGCTCTTTAAAAGCTTTATAGGTTGTGAATGTATTTTTAATCTTATGTGCTCGCTGCTATGGATCTGTGTAAGGAGTCTTGCAGCAGAGTTTTGAAGCAAACAGGAGCTACGATAACAGATTAGAGGAACACATGCGAGCAGGTAGTTATAGTAGTTGATATAGGATGTAATAAAGGCATGGACAAATTTCTCAGCATCAGAAAAGGGGAAGAATGAGCAAACATTGCATATGTTACAGAAATGGAAGAAAGAAGGTCACTTAATGTGGTTTATGTGGGCAGAATAAGAAAGGGAGGAATCAAAAATGACAGTAAGATTCTTTGCGGAAGGTGTGACCATTTCAACACCAATAGTGATTGAAAAGAAGCTCACTTTCTTAAGTTGAGCTTTAATGCCAAACGGTATGGCTTCAGCATTGTTGCAGTTTCATTTTAAATAGTTATGTCCCACTTTTAACAATGAAAATCATCCAAGACTCATCCACAATAAAATTACTTCCCAGTCCAAAGCTGCAAATAATATGGCCAACAGGAAGCATGTAGATGCAAAACAGCAGAGGGCCGAGGACAAAGCATTGAGGAACTCCTTCTGTGACTGAAGCTGTGCAGGTCCAGCGGTTGTCAAGACTAAAAAACATAAAAATGTTTATTGGTCATATAGGACTTAAACCACTGAAGGGCAGTGCCCTCCCGAAACCCTGAATGTTCTTCATTCTTGACAATTGAATATCCTGCACTGGGGTCTAACAGAATTAATGTGCTGGTTTGCCCAGAGTCTGTTGCCATAAGCAAATCATTAGTTACGTAAATCAGTGCAGTGCCCTGAAACCAGACTGTTCAGGTGTTCCTCATGCATTTTTCTCCTACATTCCAAAAAGGTGTGTTAGGAGAACCACTGACTTTAACTTGCTGGCATACGGTTGCGTATGACAGAACAAGATCTTGCCCAGTTTTGTTTTTCCACCTTGTGGCTTAAGTTGGTTTAAAAATAAACTGGTACACATGGTTGCTTTGATGGGTTTTCTCACCTGCCTATTAAACATACAGGACAAACAGTACAGAAGTGAGTACATAAAATAGATTGATTAAACAGGTTGATTAACATTGATCGTGCTGTAACCGAGTATTTCAATCACCTTAGCCAGGTAATTAAACAGGGGACTGCCATTAACTATTCTTCTAAGTCTCTTCTCTGTGTAATGCACTTTGATTCGCCAATCCGGTTAGGCGTTTTCTGGAAGCCCGAGGAAAAAAGCTATACGGAAGAATTCCAGATGGATAGTTGCTCTCTGAGGCACCTTCATCTGACAGTCTTTGCTCAAGTACATCTCTTACCATTAAACGGGAATTAGGCAGGTGCCAACTGCAAAAGTAATAGGATCATGGTTTTAACACCGAACGTCTGCCACTCTGGATATGGACACTGCCCGTCGGCAGACGTTAAGCTGTCTGCTTAACCGACTGCCCAGGTCAACTGCGTGTGCTCCGGAGATACAAGGGCGGACTTGGCAGCCACCACCCGAGCAGCACGCGCCACAATAAAGTCCCGCAAAACAACTTGACAGTCGCACAGTGCTCTTCATTCACTACCACGGAAACTCAGCAAAATTCCAACCGTTAACAATGCGAAATTTAATTTAGTTTGAGAAATATGCCCGGTTACAAAACCAACAATACAGCCCTTGTTAGAAAAACACGAGTAACTAATAGTCCACATACTCGAGAGTCATTACGTAGGCCCTTGAACATGCTGCCTAATGCGATTTAACATTAAGGCGATATTTATCTGATTAACAAAAATGAGAAATAAATCACTTTAGTGACAGGACTGGATTTAACCCTTTCTTCAGGTTGTGTTTCTTCACCCCCCCCTCCACAGCGTAAACAAGGTTTCACTATGAATGTGACAGTCCAATAATGCGGACTCGCCCATCCGTGGTACACATTACAACTTGCAACATAATAAAACAGGTAATTTTCAATGTGAAAAATAAACAAAAACAAAAAACTTACCAAAATAGATACATCTAAAAACGTTTGATGTGTTTTCGTATCCTGAGCTGCACCAACCGCTGAACTTAACAGTGAATCGGGTCAGCTGGTAAATTAAGGGCGCACGCGCTTAAAGGCGACGTCTACGGAGCCGAGATTCTTTTATGTCGACAAATATCTTAGGCTTGGCGCGTTAAAAATAAACTCGCCACTCATCACTTCAGTATTGTTCGTTAAATAAAAATTAGTTATACAAAATATAATGTTTAAATTTTATTGTTACTTATTAACTTATATACCTTATACGGCCACTTTAAATATGTACACAAACAGTTGTGTTAAAAAAGTAAGTATACCACATGAAATGTTTTTTTCTTTTTTAACATATGTGGACATATAAAGATTTGATCTTCATTTAGACAATATCTATAGATAAGGATGATATAATATAACAAACATCATGCCACATTATATTAGATAAACTTTATTAATCCTTATCGGAAATTCACATGCAAAAAGTATCAGAAACATAAGAACAAGGATACAGACTCACAGGACAAACAATACAGCCAATCAAACAATCGATATGTAAATAAATAAATATTGCTCAGATATTTCAAAATGGTGTTTCAAAATAATTTTAATGAGTGCCCTGGGATGAAGCATTGAAATGCCTGATGGCAGTGGACAGAAAAGACACCTAGAGGCGCTTATTATCACACCATGGTGGAATGAGCCTGTGGCTAAAAATGCTCCAAGAAAGGAGGAGAAGGAGATTTTTCATGATGGCATCCAGTTTTCCCATTATCTGCTTTTCCACAACAGCTTCCAGTTTGTTTAGGGTTTTCCCTCATAATGGTGCAGGCTTTCCTGATAAGTTTGTTCAGGCATTGGGCTTCTTTTGAGCTCAGGTTGCTTCCACAGGAGACCACAGCATATACTATCAGACTGGCTACTATGGACTAATAGAACTTTTCCAGTAGTTTGTTGCATGCATAACAAGACCTGAGTCTCCTTAGCAAGTGCAGTCTGGTCTGGCCCTTCTTATACAGTCCCACTGTGTTGTCAGACCAGTCTATTTTGTTGCTTATATGGACCCCTAGGTACTTGTAGCTCTGCACTACTCCCACATCCACCCCCTGGATGATGACAGGTCTCGGAGGCTCCTTGTTACACCTAAAGTCCACCACAAGCTCTTTTGTCTTGTTAATGTTAAGTTTAATGTTGCTGTTCCTACACCACAACATGAAGTATATATGGAAAATGTAAATACAACTCTCACTACCTTAATTTCCTAAAACTAGAATCAGGTGCACTCAGGTGCAAATGATCAGAACATCATTAGTGAGGATCCTGACTGAACATGTCAAACCTAAACCTCAGACATTCAATTTGATTTGCTTTTTCTTGTTGAAGTGTGTTATCACCATTCCAAGATCAAAAGAGCTCTATGGCTCATTCAGAACGAAAGTTACAGATACCTAGGACTCTGGGAAGGGATTTAAAAGGATATCCAAACATATTGGAAATCAAAAATTCCACTCTCCAAAAATCACATACCAGTGGAGAAGATATTAAACAACTGCCAACTTGTCCAGGCCAGACTGCTCAGCAGTTTCACCCTGAGAGAGGAATGCAAGATGCTGAAAGAACCAAAAACTCCAGGATTTCTTCATGAGACCTACAGGTAGCTCTTGCTGCTGTTGATGTTAAAGTGCATGAAGATGCACAAATTAGACTTACATGGGAGATGTTCCAGAAGGAAACCTTTGCGCCCAGATCATTAGGGTAAGACTACAGTTTGGCCATTAATACTAAGGCAAAGACTAAAATAATGTGCTCTGGACACAGGAGGCACAGTACCAGAAGGCATGTTTGGAGCAAGCTAAAGACAACATTTGATCAGAACACCCTGATAACAACTGTAAGACATAGTGGTGGGAATGTAATGGTTTAGAACTGTTTGGCTGCATTAGGGCCTGGGCAGTTCACCATCATTTGATCAATCCACTATTGATTCTTCATTGTACCAGAGGGTGATTGATGATAATGTGAGACCATCTGTCATAAGACTGAAGCTCAATCAGAAATAGACCTTGCAACATGACAATGACCTTATGCATATACAGTAAATTCACCAAGGTATGACTGAAAAAAAGGAATGGAGGGTTCTGGAATGGCCAAAATAAAAGCACAGATTTGATTCCCATCAAGATGCTATTGAAGGATTTGAAACAAGCTGTAAGTGTACTTACTTTTTCATGTGATTCTATTTTGTACCCTGTAAAGCCCCATTTTTCTTCCAGAACAACTGGGATTCTTCAAGGCATGTATTCAACAATGTGCTGTAATCCATATTTGACCATAATATGCCTGCTGTAGCCACCACGTCCTGTTATATCTCACAGGAGTTGAACTCAGCATTGTTCATTGAGAACAAAGTATTAGCCCAAGCTCTCCAAGGTCCTGCACTTTTTGTGTTCAGAGACATCCTTCTGCACACCACTGATGTAATGGGCTGTTATCTGAAAATGTATACATTTTCTATTACTGGTAATATGAACAAGCTTGGTCATTCTCTTCTGATTTCTGTTATTAATAAGGCATTTTCATTTACAGGACTGCTGCTCACGCCATAATCTGGGAGGTCTAGAGAGTATCATTCATGACAATACACATTAGGTGGTTACCTACTAGGTAACAGATACTTCTCGCAACTGAAAGAACGTGGTGGAGGTTTGCTGACTGGCTGACCAAACACAAGTGTTACCTGGTGGGTAATCACCTAATAATCAGATTGCAATTCAGGCTTAAAAAAGAATGTAATACTCCAATCTTCACCCTGCCAAATAAGGGAACCAGCTGCCAAGGTGATAATGTCTGAGATTCGATCCCCAAAAGGAGATGCAAAAAATGAGTACACCTGATGAGCCCCAATAAGAGCAAAACATTTGTGTGTTGTCTTTGTATTGTTTGGCAGATACTGTATCACACATTGTTTTAGTAGCTTTCAGAACCGTGCTTAAAAGCATCTTTATAAGTGACAGCTTAATTAGCAGGAAATTTATCATACTGTATATATTAACCTTCAGTTGAAGCTAGTGGTGCTGCCTTGCAGCTGCAGAGCCTTGGGCTCAAATCCTGGAACAAACAATTTCCTTTGTTTTGTTTTGATTTTATTGATTTTATTAAAATCAAATAGTATTCCATACAAATAACTCAAGTTTTACAAAAAAGGTTTAAAACAAATCAACCCCCACCCCTGAGAAAGAGAGCTAGGCCAGCAGAGTAAAACTTAAAGCTAGTAAAAATAAGTAGATAGATAAATTAATAAATGAATAAAGATAAACGGAGTAAAAGAGGGGAGAGAAACTGCTTCCTTAATTTAAATGTCCATCTCTGTCTCCTTGTCCTCGTCCTCAAGCATCCACAACTCTGGCTGTTTTGAAACAGGAAGACTTTTGTTGTGTGGCACTGGTCTCATTGCAGAGGCAAAGTTTGGGTACTCAATAAACTTCCTGTTCTTGGAAGAAAATCCTGAGACATTTGTCATGCAGAAATAACAATCAATTACATTATCCTTCTGCTCCCTCCATATCGTTGGAATGGCAAATGGCATGGATGGATGCACACCCTTCAGCCAAGCTTGCAGACTGGTAGCGCAAGACGTACAACATATATGAGGAGCCCATACTTTGTCCTGGTCACCAATTTTGCTCCTGAAGTATAACTCATATGCCTTCTTTATTAGTGCGGTCATTCTCTGTTTCTGTGATTTCAAAGTAAACTCACCGCAGATGAACAAAAGGTGTCACGGCTTTTGTGCCATTGGTGAAACATTTCAGAAAATATATAAAATTAAATTCACAGCCTTGGAACTAAAGGGTTTTACTTCTAATGTAATAGACATGGACATCAGTTAGAAAGACTGCAGCTACTAGGTATATATAGGGTTGTGTTGCCGTGGAAGCAAGCCATAGTATTAAAGCCCAAGCACACATGATCAGACAGCTTTTCTTGCAGTATTTTAGCTAAGCGAGCCTCTAGTGTAAATTGCATTGATCATGACTGTAAAATATAATGAATTTGACAATGGAAGATGATGCGCTACTGTCAGGCAGCTAAACCTGAATACTCATGACTATGCCAAACACCCTGATTTGAAAATTTCATAATTTATATTATTACACTAGCTGTTTCATAAAAACCTTGAGTGACAGGAAAATTTTAACATTATTTCTGTGATCAGCATCATAAAATCTATCTGGCACACAAGAAATTATGAAAAAAATAAAAACATTGTAAACCACTGTTTCCTGTAATTTCTAATCGGTAGATGTATTGGTTAAAAATAGAGGAAAAAATGTGTATATATTAATGTATGTAGGATTTGTTCTAGGTTCTGGTAAAATGCTATTGGGATAAGTATTGGTTCCCTTGAAATTCCTTAGCAATACATACACTTAGAGTTGTATTCAAATTATGTTTAACTGAAGGAGCCTGCCATTATTTTTAGTACTCCTATTATATAAAACACAATAAAACCTTTACAGCTACCATAGAGCTAAATGATATTATCACCTGTGTTATAAAGCTTTGATTTTTGTTTTTATAAGTTGAAGATAATTTCCTGTAACTATTCTATGTAATGTAATCTTTAAATATAAAACAAAGAAACGTCCGGTATCCAGCACCCACAACAGGGCTAGAATGCCCATTGAACAAAGGCAACAAGATGCACAAAGAAAGAAAGACATAAGGGCTAACATATCTAAGTTCCTAAATACACAATGTGATTCAAAGAGATGAACTTACCATTGTACCCATTTTAATAAACAGGCATTTCACTGTGCTAGTAAATTACATAAAGTAGCAATTTGTTCCCAATCCTGTGCCCAATATTTCTGGGAAAGACATTGGCTCATTGTGCCCCTGATTTTAATAAATAACTGAATGGATAAATACAATTGAAAAGTATTATATTAAAAATGGTTTGTTAAAACCACATCAGATTCAAATATGTAAAAGTCAAGACCAACAAACTTGAGCTATATTTCTGCATGCATTGTATTTATCTTATAATTTTCAAATAACTAATGAGATTCACATTGAAAAGTGACAATCAATAAGAGAAATAAATGATAGTAAAATGACAGTAATAAACTGTAAAAAGCAAGTTGAGAAAAAGAATAAAAGAATAGTCATTGTAATCAAGCAACAGTCATCAGTAATCATTGCAAAATGAACAGGAATGAAACACCATAGGCATGTACTGACATTCTGCTTTTTTACCCCATTCACTCAGATGCTAAGCATGATCGTTTGTGTCAAAACGGCAGGGTTATTTTTGTTTATCAGTAAAATTTTTTTTTTTTTTTAAAAAAAGGCAGAAAGACTGCACATTATAGAAGATGTAGAGATGTCATTTGAGAAAAACAATGCATGATTTAATGCCTTAAAATAAAAGTTATATTTAAAAACTGCAATACACTGGCACCCTGTCCACAGATTTTTTCCTCGCATGCGGTCAATACTTGCTGGGAGAGACTTCAGCTTCTCTGTGATCCTGCTCTGGATAGCAGGTTTAGAAAATGGATTGAAATATATTTTTAAAGAGTTATCCAAAAACTCTCAACCACTTAACTAAATCACATTTTAAATGATAGTAAACTAACCTACTGATAAACAGGTAGAGAACCATCATTTAAATCTTGTCAGATCAAACAAAATAATTTGTTTTATTTTAAATTAATTAACGCAAAGGATAGATCTTTAACTATGTTTGCTCACTTCACATTCTGCAATGGGAGCATGGTAGAGCAAGTTCTGGTACTGCCTCCTTAGAGTGAAGGGTCCCAGTTCTGTTTCCAGATGGAGTGCTTTCTGTGAGGTCTTTATGCTCTCTCTGTGTCCAAGTGGGCTTTTTCCTGATATTCCATTCCAAAATCATGCAGGATGCCTGATAGGCAAACATCATCTGACCTAGTATGAGTTAGCATGGCATAGGTACGAGTGTGCCATGCTAGATTGGTTTAGCTTCCTGGGTTATTTTCTGCCTAGTAAGGAACTGACTTCCCACAGCCCTCTACTGGAGGAAAAAAATGCTATCGTATGCCGACATTAAATAATATTTTGTTTTAACTGCTGTTTACAAAACAGTGCTATTACTGTATTAAGATGAGAATGTTTCCAGCATTTATTAACTATTCTGTATTAATATAACAAAATGAAACACCCTTATACAGTACTGTAAATCTGCAGTAATCTAAAAGAAAAAAAACTTTTTTTTACTATTATACCATTTTTTTAGGGGTGATACATTACTTATAATCCTTCTATATAAAAGCGGTCGGGATTGTCCTTCCATCCCGTGAGTGCTACGCAGGTGCGGAGTTTCACACACGCCCTGTCCATTTTGCAATGCAAGATGGGATTTGTAGTTTCATTTTTCCAGGTAAAAGATGATTTTCTACTCCAGACTGTGCGATATCTTCTTCTTCTTCCTTACTATATAAAAGCAGTCAGGATTGTCCTTCCGTCCCGTGAGTGGAAAGCGTAGCGTTATTCCGCTTATCACAGACTTACTACTTGCAGCTTGCGGTATGAAGTGACATGATGTGAGCAGAGTTCTGGTGCTCCCATCGTTCCCTTGCTTTTGTGCGCGATGCGCTGGAAAAATAGACAAAATTATGTCTCTGGAAATAATTAATGTTGATGGAGTACAAATGCCTCACCGCATAGTAAATATCAGGGGGGTTCAAAAGGGCGACCTCAACATAGAAAAAAAGTTTAAATTTCATCACAAAAATAACAGAAACTACGAGTATTAAAGTAATACCGCTCAAATGCAATATAGCCAAATTAATGAGTTTGTATAAAATATCAAATTGATCTACATATTGAATTGCCTTAAGAAGTGGTCAACTTAAAAGGCGGGTCAGCCTAGTGTTAATAATAAATGCCGATAAATTGAATGCAGCATTATTCACCAAAACATTTTGCAGTAGTAATGTCTTTAATGATTTTATTGTTTCCTTGTCTTACAAAATGGTAACCTAAACAACACAATTTTGTCTAAATAAAAACTTGAGATCAGTTCAATAAGCATACACTTTAACTTTGTGTACTTCTTTATCTTCACATTCTCTTTTTCTGTTGTAATAATAAAAAGTATTGTCTCGTCGCTGAAGTTTCTTCACATATCCAGTCTCTGGCCAACGTTCAATCTTCAAAAAGAAATATAAAAAAACCACTTGTTTTATTCACAGTTGCTAATTGTTCTCATGCATTAGCATAAAATTATTCAAAGAAACACTTTCCATAAGACAAACCTTTACAGTAATTTGTACACAGCAAAATGTTTTTGAAGACATGACTTTTAAAGTTCATTTTTTAAAACAAATACATAAGGGCTTCTATAAAACAAATAATTCTGATATAATTTTTTTTATATAATCTTATACAGCATTATGGCATCCTTTCCTGAGCTGGTCTTTGCCTTATATTAGTTTCTTCAGTAATAGGTTCTTTATATCCCATGATCTTGACCAGAAAAAGCAGATATAAAAAACAGATAGGATGCAATAATATAAATGCTTTTCTAATGGGAGAAACAGGCAATACAGTAATACAATATATTAAACCTTGTGCCTGCTGAGTTACAATTTGGCTAAAACTTAGTAGATAATTGTCGTTTCTTGCCATGAGCAAAGTTTATGGGAAGGCTGGTGTTGGGTCCTGGCCCACTATAATGGATGCACTGTGTTATTAAAATAAAATTTAAATACATTTTTTTCAGAATTTTTCTCAAGGCTACAGCTTAAATATGTTAATAATCAACAAATACAATAAATCCATCCTTAAACAACTGTCTTTTATGTCATCTATCCTTAAAATGAAGAATATTTTGTACAACTTAAATAACAGGTTATGGTTTTGAATTTAGCTCGAGAGAGGTTATTTCAACTTGTATATTTTGTATATGGTTTTTTCCGTTTTAATGTCCAATAGCCACTTCCTGCAAGTCTCATTTGGTAGTACAGCATGTTGACTAGTAGCAGTGTTACACACACCCTGAATGACATGCCTATACAAACAGTGCTGTGGTGGTCTAAGCAAATCTATCTTGCATCACACACACACCCCTCTTACAAAATCTTTACCTAACATAAATATGATACGTGGCTCTTTGATGAAATAAAAAATGTGCATACATGCATACTATTTCATCATCTTCTCAGTAACTTCTTTAAGAATCAGTCCAACAATTGCAACTATAGAGCACTTGGCTTTAATTTCAACTTTTAATTGCATTTAGCACAAGCAGTTTATGAATTTGTTTCAGATTGTTGTTTTCACTTGAAGTTCCTGCTGTTGAAAATTGTACTATAGAAATAGCACAATTGATTTTGTTAGTTTATGTTGCTAGATTAGAACGTTTCATGTTTCTACCCCTTTGTGACAGGATACCTGATAGATCAAGATATGCTTTGGGAATAGGAATACTCAGTACACAGTAGGTAACGTATTTGGTAACCATGATAACCCATTTTTAAGACACAGCACACTGATCAAGGCCCCAAGTAGAGGTTCTGGAAAGTGTTCATCAATACTAAAGAATGCTATCAAGGAGGGTGCAAGTTAAACCTTGGACTGGGGTGGAGTGGGGCAATGTTTCATAATTAGTGGAGTGAAAAGCTAATTATAGGGTGTACTGTTTTTACCGAAATGAATACTAATGGAATTTAAGAATGGATAAGTTAGTCAGTCATGTAGTAGATTCCCAGTTATACAATTGGGTATCATAGTTAATAAAATTATCTATATTTTTGAAGATATTTTATACCAAAAACATATTTTTTTAAAAAAACTAATTATAGCATTCTCAATCTTACTTAGTCCATTTCAGGGTCACTATTCTGACAGCACTGATCACAAGGCAAGAAACAGACCAAGACAGGAACCTAGTCCATTTCTTGGCCCACTCATGCATGTCACACTCATATTTACATTTATACAGGGCTAATGTGGAATAACCAATCACTTAACTAGTACATATTTGGGGATAACGCTCACACTCTTATTCATACTTATACAGGACCAATGTGGAATTACCAGTCACTTAAGTAGTACAAATTTGAGGATCACACTCATATGCACACTTACACAGGATTAATGTGGAATTATCAATCACTTAACTAGTAGATATTTGGGGATCACACTCACACTAATATTCACAATTATGCATGATTAATATGGAGGTATCAGTCACTTAACTGGTACATATTTGGAGATGTAGGTGAAAAACAACAAAACAGTATTCACAAATGTCAAATATAAAAATAACTATTTTATAAACTTTCTATCAGTCTAGAGTCACAAAACCAGTTTCCTTACCAACATCACTTGCTTCACTCGTCTGTATTCCTGTTCATCCCTATATCCAGCCTGCTGAAATCTGTACAGATCTTCGACTTCATCTGTCCATTGCTTTGCACGACTCATTGATTTTGGCTGAGAACTGGATTCACATTGCTCAAATGATGCCATTTTTCTAAACCGCTAAAGTAAAAACAATGGAGCAATGAGCAGACATTAACAAAAACGACTTTAATCCTGGACGTTGATTATACTACACTTTAACGCATTATACTTTCTCAAATGACTTTTTAATGAATTTGAAACGATCGATTTGAGTTTATGTAGGTTTCTCAATCGAGCAGAGGTCTTTTCTAACTACAAATCAAAGATTTGTTATAAGTCATTAGACAACCATCAGCACTTACATTAATTAAAAATTAAAATTGAATTAAAAATTCAATTACTGTCTCAGAGGTAGGTTGCTCGAGTACCTTGCCACTTATGGTTTCTCATTAACCGTTAAACAAATGAGTGGCACACATGCTATGCTTTTACGTTCATATACTAAGTTTCACCTTACCGACTTCCCTAGTTTTCCAAAATATGAGTGAAACAGATAAAACAAAACCTCGTCTTAAGTTTAACGCATAAAACGCCTTCTTAAAATAAATCAAAAAGTGACTTACATTAAGCTGCAACTACGCCTTATATTTGCTTCCCAAATTAGAAGGTTGTAGCGGTTGTTATGACGCTGTTGTTGAAAGGTCTCATAGCAACCAAGAGGGCCCATCAAAAAACAACCCTTAGTTCTCAAAGTTAATGAAGTATGAATCGTGTTCAGGTTTTCTTTGGACAATCAAAATGTAAACCGGAGTTCGTTCACGCTCGTGTTTCGTCAAAAGCAAAAAAAAAAATCAATAATTTCAGTTAATACATGCAGTAACTAGTTCGCTGCCGTAGGTATCTTAATTTAAAAAAAAGTTTGGAAAGATGGCACATATGCAACGTTGCAATGATAGATAGATAGATAGATAGATAGATAGATAGATAGATAGATAGATAGATAGATAGATAGATAGATAGAAATTACATTTCTATAGCATGTCAAAATATATTTAAAAAAAACATCAACTCCTCTCAAGTAAACCCAAGAATTACAAAAGTATATAAAGATAATAGAGCAGACACATGGAAGCATTATAAAGGCGTACTGCCGTTAGGTATAAAGAAATCCCTGTAGTTGAGGATTTTATTCGAGTCTTGGGTGGCCAGATGTCCTAGTTTTTAACCCGACAGTCCCGATTTCAGTCTGTGTTCCGTTTTGCCTGACCAGACGACCCGTTTTTTTTTCTGGGTCAGCTGCGATTTTATGCATCTAGTCCGGGTATAATGAAAATCTCAGTTCCCTATAAAAATCAGTTCCCAGTGCTTTATGCGCATGCATAAAACTTTCAGTCGCGCTACTCCAAGGGTATCCCCCTCCGGGTCTTCAATTTTATTTTCGTTTAGCACACACACGGGGGTGATCAAATTTTGTCCCAGTGTGGGACTTTCTGGTCATACTAAATACTGCGAGCAATATAATTTGCTCGTTTCGTTTATTACCTACCTCTACGAAGGGGATTGCAGAACTGCGTTCTCTCCTAATAAAGACAGTACCTACCAAGGGCTTGGTCGAAAATCATTTGACTTTAGCTGGGTAAGCTGCCTTCCAGTCGTTACCAAAGCACAAAGCACACAGAGGAGTCGTGTCAATGAATGCGTGTAGTTTTCTCTGGAAACCTAAATTCTCCTGTCTTCCAAAGGTGTTCATCGCTTTCATAAACCCGAGCAGGAACCTATCCGAGAAATTGGAAGCAAGAAACAATCCCTGGACAGGACGCAGTCCATCTTAGTGTAAACACACACGCTATGGCCAGTTTATACACACTAATTCACCCTAAACGTGTTCGTGTAATATTTCCGGTTTGAATGAGTTATGCCTGTTTGTATGAGACTGGCCAATGGTGTACTGGAGTTCACCTATTGAATACAGTAGTTCCATTGAACAGTTTCTGCATTTAGGTGTTTCTACTCTTCTCTTCACTATGTACACCTCAGACTATAGGGTGTACTGTACTCGCAAGGGGTGAGTGAGACAGGGTATAGGAGTCAGGTGGAGGACTTTTTTCCCTTAATTAGCAACTAACCTGTATCCATCATTGGAAAATAAAGAAAAGTGAAGGTCTTAGTAATATTGATCTGCTCAGGTCACCAACATATTTTGATGGTAGTTTTGAAAATGGCTGGTGTGTAGAATGAGAGCAGTAACAGCAATTACTACTTTACTGACTAGAATTGACTTCTCATTTACAAACTGGTTGGAGTTTGAGGCCCTGACTTAGTTGGTCATCTGTTTGCTTGCTTCACATCTTGTTTTTTGATTGCCATTTAAGGAAAAAAAGCAAATCAGAGGACCGAGTTTAAAAAACGTAGTAGGTAGGAAAACCTGCAGCCACAGAAGCCCTCCAGGATCAGAGTTGAAAATCCCAAGATGAATTCCATGTTATTTTTAATGTTTTCGTTAGTGCTTTATAAGTCTTAATAAGAGCAAACTGTTTGTTGGGATTTTGTTATGTAGGAGTAACTGGACAAGCAATGTTCATAGATAGCCTCTATTACAGCATATTGCCCAGATCTAAAATCAGTGATGAAATTGCAAACTGTACACATTTATCTGTATAATGCTATAAATAGCAGTAACTCAGTTAAAGAATGTTTTTTTTATTTGCTGGATATTATAAGTCTTATGTGCATTTTTAAAATATTATTTTTGCCATAATATAACATTTAAGTAGAGTTTACTCTGAGTTGCCAGTTTATTAGGTAAAACTTCCTAGTGCAATGGTGATCAACATTGGTCTTGGAGGTCCGCAGTAGCTGCAGGTTTTTGTTCCAACCCAATTGCTTCATGAGAAGTCATTTGTTGCTGATGAAGCACTTATTGCTCAAGTGATCATTTTAGTTGTCTCTCTTGTTAAGATTTTGGACACTTGATTGCTTATTTGAGTCTGTAGTCATTGTTTTTAGTTGTTCTTTATTAGCAATAAGATGCAAATGACAAAGGAAGAAGCAGTTCTCCATGTAGCTTGTTTCCATTTACACTTTTGTGTATGCGTTGTGCACTGTTTGGCTTAATAAAATACTTAGAAAATGAAGAGAAAGAAAGTGAAGGACTGAAAATTAATCATGCATTTTAGGCTTCAAATCGTTTGGATTATATCCTTAGAAATGAAAAAAAAATCTATGATATAAGAATGAAATCTCATTGGAGAGTTACAATATTAACAACCTATTAAATTAAATAAGATCTGTTATTGGCAAGCATTGGATTCTAAATAAGCAACTGGGTTGGAACAAAAACCTGCAGTTACTGTGAACCTCCATTGCCCACTCCTGACCTAGTAGCTTGTTGCACCTCCTTTGGCTTTGTGAATAGCAGGAATTTCTACAAGATGTTGGATGTGCTGTTCAGGAATATTGCACCACATGCTAACATGATTGAATTGGTCAGATGCTGCTGGTTGGATCGCTACACAGTCTTACTGTGAAAAGTGCTTTCCACTTCAACCAAAAGATAGGGCTGAGATTAGGGGCCTGTGCAGGCTACTGAAACAAATGAAAATTCACTGTGATGTTCCCGGCACCATTGGGTGACTCTTAATGTCTTCTGACATGGTACATTATTATGCTGGAAATGTCCATCCAAGTGTTGGATAAACTGTAGCCATGAAAGAATGAATCCAGTTAGCAACCATGTTCAGATATGCCTGGCCTTTTAGATGTTCTTTATTGGGTATCGGTGTCCTAATATGTACTAAAGAAAAAAACAAAGAAAATCCACACCATTACACCCCCTCCACAGTAATGTAATGCTAAAACATGATGACTCTATAGATTCCTGTTATTTGCACAATTCAAAAGGAACCTGGATTCGACCTACAAAGCAACAGTTCAGACTGATGTTACAGTTCCAACTGGAGACATGTTTTCTTCTTGTTGTTGCTTTTTTGCTGACAGCATTGACACCTGACATGGTCTTTGGCTGTTGTAGCCAATATGAGGCCATGACCAATATGTGGTGCATTTTTGAGATAACAGTTTGCACCTCAGTGTTGAATGTGGATATAATCTTCCCAGCTGTGGATTGTCTGTTTGCTTGGATGATTTTTGTTGCAATGTAGAATTTGTGTGTGTGTGAGTGTTGGGGTGTGTCAATAACCTGGCAAATCAATCAGTAGGGTGGTGCAGTGGCCAATGCTAATGACTCATGGATTCTAGTGTTTGAGGATTTCCAGATTTGAACAGGAAGCTGTATGATGACTCAAGTAACCATAATACGAACAAATATGATACAATTTTAAACAGCTGAAAATTGTTTGTGCACATGGTTTCATGCACATCCTTTGAATACATGCATACATTATTTCAAAATGAATACAGTATGTGTTTTTAATTGTGCCCTTTGAGAGGGACCTTTTCTGGACAAAGTGAACCTCTGCTTGAAATGTAGTGAATAAATATAAATCTACAAGATTGTTATTAAGAGTTTTCATAAAGCTCACACCTTTGAGAGGGACTTTTTCTGGGCAAAGTGAACCTCTTCTTAAAATGTAGTGAATGAATATAAATCTACAAGATTATTATTAAGAGTTTTCATAAAGCTCACATTCTCAATTTTTTATTTTCTATTGTGCCATTTTTTTACCATAGAAGCTTAGCAGTTGTAAAAATATTTTACAATATAAAGATAACTGAGTAGAACGAAGTGCTTCAGCTTGAGTAGTTTGTAAAAAGACAGACAGAACTTTATTTGCACCCGGGGGAAATTTGGTGATATTAAACTGATAAGTACTGTATACAGTACTACACATGAAGGGATGCTAATGTGAGACCTTCCTGTCGCTAGAGGGCAGAATATCGCTGATCACGGAGCAAGAGTTGCTTGGCGTTTTTCTTGCTTTCTTGTTGTTTTGTTTGGTTTGAATGCTGGGTAGCTCCAAGTTCTTCTTGACAAACGTACAGTATGTACAGAGGAAGCGTTAGAAATGAGTTGTTTCGAAGGCCGTATGAAGGAGTATCCAACGATATCAATAGATCGCTATGACAAAGAAAATGTTAATGCCAGAGCTTATTTTTTATCCCATTGTCATAAAGGTACGACATGATTTTATATTAATAATGCACGGTGTGTACAGAGATATACCCGAATAGCTTATAAAAACACTGATGGAAGTTTGTGACCATTTTATTAATAAACGGATTGAATTACTACAATGGTTTAAACAAGGCTGCTGTTTGCCTTTAAATTTGAAAAAATAAAAAAAGAAATGTAGGCTTTATTTATAAATAATAATATAATAAAAATCACATTAACGTAATGTAGCTGAAGTTGTTCTCACCACACAGAAGTGATCCAATTGGCCGCGGTTAAAGGAGATTTTATTAGAAAGGCGGTGCCTTGACAGGTGCATACATTGAAGTGCGGGATTTGTCGTGTTAAACCCCCTGCATATTCACGTTATCCATAATTAATTGGCAATTTCAAAGTTAGCCTTCTTGGAGAGAAAACAAGTGGTGTTGTGTTAGTAGGACCTGATAAAGCAGAGCGGTCGGGGCTCAGGAGCTTTGCGTATGAGGCCTCGGAATTGTCTCCCCTTGAACTAATGACGGAAAAGGCACCTTCAGAAAATTGCTTTGCTTTATGTGTACGTCTTATAACTAATAAATCAGTAGCAGATGCATCTGTAGTCACTTGCTTTCTTGATGTTTGAAAAAGCAGTGATTGGTACTGCTCTTCATTAAAGGGTTGCAATAACATTAGGAGAACATAATCTTCAATTCTAAGTGCAAACATGAACTAAACTTATTATTCAGGCATTTATACCCAAGGGAGACATTTATAAGCAAAGGGTGTAATCTGTTGCATTTTTAATACCATTACAAATTTGGGCAGAATGGCTGTATGAACTGTTAAAAATAAAATTCTAGTACTTAAATGATGTACCAGTTTAGCCATCCATATATTTTCTGAAGACGTTTTCCTTTTCCAAGGTAGTGCATCCATATTTGATTACATGTGTGCATTTTGTCTACTACATACATCCTACATATAACTCCTTGGTGGCACTTTTGCCTCATGGATTCTGGTTTTGAAACCTGCTTCCCTATGGATTTTACACATTCTGCCTGTGTTTACATGAATTTTCCTTGGGTCTTATCCAAAAAGCGGACACCAAAAGCCCCAACTACAAACCCTGAACTTAAGGTTCGTGGGGGTAAGGCCAGGTACACCAGGGTCCCTAATCTTAACATTTAGATTAGGTTCCTAATCTTAAAATAGTTTTAAGGGTGCCTAATCTAAAAGTTGAACCCTGGTGTATACTGATGGTGTCCGCTTTTTGAACAAGATCCTTTTCCTTTCATATCCCCAAGGACATCCTGGTTGGGTTGCTTTGCAATTATGAGTTGGTTCTCTATGAGTTTAAATGTTGGTGTGTGTAAGTGGACCCTTATCCTGGGCAGTTTCCTGTCTTGCACCCAGTCCTGTGTTGGCCAAATTATTTTACAACATTATTGTTAGGTTCACAGGTCCTTGTCAATTTCTTAAATAAATAAGTATTGTTGGCCCTTAACCTGCAATTGCTCTATCCTGGGGATGACATTAACCTGCCTCCAACCCTGCAAGAAGGTCCTCCAACTTGGCAGGGAAAATTTGGGGGTTGGTGGCAAGATTGGCACTCTGTAAAAAAAAACCTCACATTGTTCCATTCCATCTGAACTAGTGTGGTGCTGAGATGTCCCCTGTTGCATGACTGCACTCAGGTCCTAATTTGGGATCCTGAGGTGGTTTGTCATGTGGTGTGTGACACAACGGGCTGTATCACACATGCTCCCAACCTCCTTCCCTCTCCCTCTGTCTCTCTAATAGACGCATTTATTTTAAAGTTATCCTTGTAAGGTTGTCATATGATTGCATTTACAGCAAAGGTGCTTTGTAATGATATTATTGTCTTTCGGCTTTATAGTATGCAGATGAGTCTCAGCACCATAAATATATTCTGTTATTCATGTTTAGATTGTGACCCGACATTTGCACAATAGACATATGCTCGCCGTCAAAATCGCGCCGACAAAATCGCAAAAGTTTCATTAAATATGAATTGTTTAAAGCATATATAATAATTTTTATTTTAGAAGTCAATATTATGAGATGCGGCATGCCATCAGCACAGCACGCAGATAGTCCTTAAGATCACGGCCCTGCATATGTAGGAAGAATAGCAGCAAGGGCGTCCGACTCTCTTGCCCTCTCTCGTGATTTTGTCGGCGCTCATTTGTCCGTCGCGGTTTTGTCGGGGCGCATATGTCTATCGTACTTTTGTTGGTGAACCGTTTAGATCATCTTCCTTTACCTTTTTAAGTAAACATTTGAACCTATAATTTGCATGGTATCAGGTATATGCTAAATATGCTTTTTGTATATTCATATCTATAAAAACATTCTCTGAATAGAATTGTTAGCATATTCTAGATTACAGTGCAAAAATAAATTTTTGCATGGTGTAAACCAGATGCATGTTTGTTACATAAATTACCTATAGATTTGCTGAAGTCCTGAGAGCCTTTGTATTCTATCCACAAAGGATCAAGAGGAATTTGGGATTGAGAATTTTTCCATGTCAGCTGCTAGAATAGACTCTGGCTCTTCCCGAACTTGATTTGCATTAAGTGGGTTTTAGAATGTGATATAATCATTATAGATATGTTGCATTTTACATTACGGTGTGGCAGATACTCAAAACCTGTTCTGGCAGTATCAGGTAGCAGACCAGAATGTATCCTGTCACTCATTCGTATTAGGCTGATTTAAGGCTGCATATCATTCATTGCATTTATTTGTGGGAGAAAACCAGGTTCTCTAGAAAAAAAAAAACTCACTCAAGCACAGAAAAAAACATTAAAATTGCACGCAGGAGGCAGCTGAGCAAGTAACAGAACCAAGAAATAATACCAAATGTTTTGTTCTGTCCAATTTTTAAGTACAACTTTATGTTGTTTTACTATATCAGTTGTACTAGACAATGTAAACATACGATTGTATTCACAGTACAAAACAGCTGAAATAATTGCTGTCATCAGGCTCTCTGAGTTTACTCATTAAATATGGTAGATAAAGTAGACTTTCACACAAAGCAGTGTCTGTGTTGGAGAGGAATAGGTTGTGAGTGATGGAGGTACGAAGCTTAATGGGATCATACTTTGCTTTTTTTTTTTCCACAGATCATATGAAGGGATTGAGAGCGCCAGCTCTGAAACGCAGACTGAAATGCAGGTAACTAAGGTCTGCCATAGGCCCAAAAGACGTTCTTTTAGTATTTCCTTTTACTTAGGCAGTGAAGGTTTGTCATTATGAAATTTAGAAATGTGGGATTATGATTGGGTGCTGCACTATTGTTATGAAAAAAAATTGATTGGGAGTCCTTTCAGTGTCTACTGTGTTTCAAGAACGAACTGGGAGTCTACTCTGTTAATAGATAAAGAGGGGTTAGAATCTTCCATTGAATTTTTCTTTTAAGGCAAAAGGAATAAGATATCAAACGGGTTGGAAAATGACTGTCTGATCTCAGACCATTGTCAGTCAAAATCAGTATACAGATAATTGCAAAAAAAAATGTTTTTCTAAACCGCTTAGGTCTTGGGGTTGCTGGAGCCTATCCCAGCCAGCATAAAGCACAAGGCAGGAACAACCCCTGGACACAATGGCAATCCATTGCAGGGAGAACACACATATACATATACACACATGCATACTCCCCAACCGCACACTAAAGCCAATTTAGTTTTGCTAATCCATTTAACCTGTATGTCTTTGGACTGTGGGAGTAAAGTGGAACTCATTGGAGGGAGGACCCGGGATGTGAACATTGGTCTTCTTCCTGTAAGGCAGCTGTGCTATCACTGTACCACTATGTCGCCCACAAAAAAAATGTTATTATGTAACACACAGGTTTGATTACATTATAACAGAAAGATTTGTATTGGTATTGTCCTTGTTCGTGGTCAGTAAGAATGGGATTTTATTTGGCCAAAAAGTTGATCTGTGGTCACACTTGTAAAATACAATTATCTTCTTTTTATTTTATCCAAATGAGTGTAATGTTAGACTTTACTTTTGACTCATTATTTAATTTACTGTTGGTTAGTTATTTTTACTGAGACAAACATTTTGTTTGGTCTAGTCTGACAGTTCGTCTCTATTGTTCCCCGGTGACAAAGGAGTTACTCTTAACAAATCCAAGATATAGGTTCTGGGAAAACCATATTGTAAGTACTACTTATTTTAATTAAAATAGAATTTATCAGCTATGTAAGGTTGCAAGGTACTGAAAATCAATATTTTTATGCAGTATAATATACAGACAATAATGTATTTGAATTGGTTTAATTATTATGAAGGATTTGTACATGTAGTTATTTTTTGGATTACTTTTTGGATGCAGTTTTCCAGAATACAGTACTTTAAACTCTAAATACTGGAAATATAACGTTATTGTTTAACATGTAAAGTAATTCCTGACAATATGTATTTGAATTGTGTGATACTGTAGCTTCTAAATGCAGTTGAGTTGTCAGGTTAATCATTGTAATGCTTGAAATTGGGGATAGAAGTACATTATGAACTAAATACATTACGAACAACAATTGACATTTGCAAGCAAATAAGTAATCCGTGAAAGTCTACCCTGCTGTCAGTGAGTGACACATAAGAATTTACTGTTATACAGCTAGTGTGGTATGGTGGAGCATTGATTAGTGCTGCTACTGTGCCAAGTTGGGTTGTTGTTATTTTTTCCCACTTTATCCTGGTGTGGTCCATTAGAGCCTGGTTATTTTGAGTAAAACCACAGAATGTTTTTGACAGAACTACATTGAGTCTTTATAGTTTCAGTTTACAATAGATCAAAGAGTCACAGGTTAAAGCTGAAAATATAACTTGTGGCTATAAATGTGACAATAGTAATGCAGCAAGGTCAAAATGTTATAATGCATTGCTGGATACCAGAACTTTTAAATTAACATGATACAAATGAAGTCTGAAAGATAGGCAAATCTTAATGTAGAATTTTTATGTTTTTATTTTATTGTTTCTACTGGTTATATGCATGTTTTTGAAATATTTGTATGAGGTCTTGTCACAGCATAATATGCAGTATGTAAGGAAAAGAAATCTGGAAAACCATGTATGTATTTTGTAACTCTTTTAGGTTGCAATTGAAGTGGAAACACCAACGCAGATTTCATTAATTGATGAAGCAACTGGCGAGGTATTGAAATATAAAGCAGAGTAAGAGTTTGACTTTTTCTAAACATGGATTAATAAGGGATTTTTTTAAATAATAGTGCCAATATTTGCAGCATCTGGCTAGTCTTGATATCTTTAATTAACCCTATCAGACTCAAACCCACAAATGGCCACCTGGCTGTATCTTTGTATTTTTAGTGTGAAATGACATTTTACACAGTGATTAAGTGCTTTACAGTCTCCGGATTTAATACAAATTTAGCTTTTCAACAGTGCCTATAGTACTAGGGTGTTGTACCGTGTTAGCCATTATGAATGTAGAGAAAAGGCCAAGCAAAATGACACCTTTTATTGGCTAACTAAAAAGATTACAATATACAAGCTTTCGAGGCAACTCAGGCCCCTTCTTCAGGCATATTGTACACTAATAAATTATAGTGTTTGTATAGATAGATAGACAGACAGACAGATACTTTATTAATCCCAAGGGGAAATTCATTTGCTCACAGTGATCAGAAACAGACTACATCTTGCCTGAAGAACAGAGCCTATGAATAGTACTATGCAACATGAAATGTGGAAATAAAATATTTTTTTTGTTACTGAAATATCCAAAACATGCATACTGAATTAATTTGAATAATAGAAATGAAAAACCACTAATATTTTGAAACAAGTAAACAAATGCAAGGCCCTGGTTTACGTAAAGTTCTAATTCCATTTTGGGGACTAGGGGGGGGACTGTTCTCTTTCTGTCTATCTCTTTCATCCAATTCCCCACCCCCATTTATGTGAAAAAAAAGCGCTGCTTGCCCATCAAATAAAAAAACATTGCTGATGAGCTTCAGCTTAAGCAAAGTAAAAGTCAGTTATGTAAGTGGAATTCAAAGGCTAAACATGCAGCACAATACCTGACCTCCTTAAAATATATCCAGCACCGCTGCAGCACTTCCGGTCCAAACAGCAAAATAACATATTGGCACCTACTTAGAAATAAATGTACACCTTACAAAAGCAAATACAGTGAATTCAGTTCAAAAAATAAAAATCGACTTATACATAGTCTAAATACAGTATGGATGCATGCTGTTAGAAGGATCACTTGTCCTGTGCAGATACAGATGAATAATCTCTCTTCTCTTGCTCAACAGTTCTTGCAGAAATCTAAAAAACGTTCCAAAACCTGGAGGAAACCCATGCGGACATGGGGAAAAGATGCAGACTCCAGTCTGCTTCAACTTCCATTTAATTCAGTTCAGTTCATTTTTTTCTTCAATAGTAGTCTTATGTATAAACCAGCCTAGGGCAGTACACAGATTTTAAAACAAAAAAGAATGAATTAATAAATTAGTAATTCTTGCAACCATTAATATAATATAGACAGTAAAGCAGCATGAATCCTAGCAGCTCTAGCGTGTTTTCAGTATGTTGAAATAACGGGTCTTAAGACTTGATTTCCAAAAATCATGACATATAAAAAATAAATTGGAAGCAATATCCAGCTCAGGACCTTAATTATTGCAGCGTTCATCTATATATCAACTGTGAATGTACTGACTGTATTTCTACCCAATCACCTCCTTGGTACATGTCAGTTTTTCTTTGGACTTTGAAGTGTTGGCTAGTTGTGTGGCATTTCTGTTGTAACTCAAAACTCTAAACTAACTCTGGATAGCTATCAGTGACTCCTTTGACAATATATCAATACTCCTGTAATGCTTTGCAAAAGAATCCACTTGTATATCCTTTTCCCAAATATTTTTTCCCATTTTTGTGATAGAACTCTCTCCAAAATCCCTTTTGACAATAACTGTCTGCTGGTTCTTTCCAAGAAACTAATAAGCTCTGAATGTTCACTCAAACTCTGTCTCTTTTCATAAGCTCCTCCTTTGCAGTCCAATCTTGAACCAAAGGCATAAGGAAAGTAAAAAAAATGGTTTTGCCAGTTTTGCTGAGCTATTATCCTGTCTGAGTGTCTTACAATAATTACTTTCACTCTTCTTTAGAGTCAATGGGTTTTATAAGTAAATAATATAAGAAGTAAATAAAATTTCATTGTGAAATAATGCTTTACAAAATTTGTAAGGTGCCATACTGTTTATTAGTAATGCAAACATGTTTTAAACGGTTAGGCCATTTGACAACAAGTTTTTCCTTTGAAAACTTTTGCAGTGTTGAACAACATCTTTTGTAAAATCTTCCTGATAATGCATCTCTGTATCTCAAACAGTGAATCAATTTCAAACATGATGTGATACTATAGTCACCACCAATGGTATACTGTAAATATTATACACTAAAAAAATTATAGTGTTTGTATACAGGCATTTGCTCACAGTGATCAGAAACAGTTATCTTGGAGAAACATAAATACTGAGGAAGCTTTTTCTACCTCAGTTCTATGGATTTTAAACAAAAAACATTATACATCGCAAGTTTTAGGAGTTTTTAGAGTGCCTACTCTCTATCTACTTATCATCTTTAAATGCCAATTACTACAAAATGGAAGAATGTTCAGGTTCTGAAATTTGGCATTACAAGAAGCCATGTCTTTCTTTTTCGGTAGCGTGAACCAATACATAATGTTGTATTTTATGTTGTTTTGGATTTAAGAAGTTTTTTTGTTTTATATATATTTATTTTATTAATTTTATTGGAATCCATACAAAGCAATCAAGTTTTTACAAAAAGAAAAATTGAGTTAAGAACAGATCGATCCCCACCCTTGAGAGAGAGAGCAAGCCAAACAGCGTAAAATTTAAGGCTTGTAAACATACCTAAATTAATACATTCTCTGTGCTTCATGAACTTATTTTAAAATATTACTGATTAGATCCTGCCATGTTTTGAAAAAGTCTGTATGGATCCTCTAACTGAGTATTTGATTTTTCCAATTTCAAATATATAACACATCGGTTTCCCACTGACTTAAAAGAGGAGAGTTTGGGTTCTTCCAGTTTATCAGAATAAGTCTGCGTGCCAACAGTGTAGTGAATGCAATCACAATTTGTTTGTCTTTCTCCACTCTGGAAGAACCCCAAACACAGCTGTTAATGGGTTAGGAGGGATTGTGAGTCCAAGGCTGTCTGAGAGGTAATTAAAAATTTTTGTCCAGAATAATGTTAATTTGGTGCAGGTCCAAAACATGTGACCCAGTGAGGCTGGAACTTGGTTGCAACGTTCGCAGGTTGGATCATGCCCTGGAAACATTTTGAGAGTTTTAGTCGACACAGATGTGCTCGATATATAATTTTGAGTTGTATAATTGTATGCTTTGCATATGGAGCTCGAGTGAATTCTCTGCATTGCTACTTTCCACTCCTTTTCTGATATATTAATTGAGAGATCTTTTCCCAGTGTCCTCTTGGATCTTTGAAAGGAGGGATTGTAAAATGATTTTATATATTGTAGAGATGGAGTCTAAGTCCTTGAGATTGAGCAATATTTTTTCCAGCATGGATGAGGGTGCAAGATGAGGAAAATCTGGAAAGTTCCTGATTTGAAGATAGTGAAAGAAATGTGTAGCTGGAATGTTAAATTTGGAATGTAATTGTTCATAGGATGCAAAGACGTTGTCTATATAAAGATCTCTAAGCAAGTTAATTCCAAATTTTTTCCAGATATTAAAACTGCATATGTTTGTGAAGGTTGAAAGAGGTGGTTCTCTTGCAGAGGTGCCACAGATAGAAGCTTCTCCGTCTTAAAATGCTTTCTACATTGGTTCCAGATTCTAAGTGAGTGGAGCACAATTGGGTTATTTGTATATTGCCGATAACGTGTGTTTATTGGAGCACAGAGCAAGGAATACAAAGAAGTACTGCAGGATTTTACTTCTATTGCGGTCCAAGCCTGTGTATGTTCTTCTATTTGTGTCCAGGTTCTTATCGCCTGTATATTTGCTGCCCAGTAATAAAACTGGAAGTTAGGTAGAGCCATGCCGCCTTCTGCCTTTTGTCTTTGTAGGGTCGCTTTTGATGCGTGGATGTTTTGAATTCCAAATAAATGAGGTTATTGTTGAATCTAATTGCTAAAGAATGATTTATTAATGTATATTGGATGTTTTGAAATAAAAAGGAGCTTAGGAAGAATATTCATCTTAACAGTGTTAATTCTTCCAGCTAGTGTGAGATGAAGGGTTGACCATCTATGCAAGTCTTGTTTAATTTTTTCCATGCAGACGGCGTAAATTTTGTTGATAAAGAGCTTTATGTTTACTTGTGATGTTTACCCGAGGTATTTAAACTGTTCTGCAATGATAAAAGGTAGGGTATCTAATCTAATATTATATGCTTGAGAATTCACTGGAAAGAGTACACTTTTATTCAGATTAATTCTGAGACCAGAGATCTTTTGAAATTCTGTGAGTGCTGCTAAGACTGCAGGCACAGAATTTTCTGGGTCCGATATATACAGTACCATATCATCTGCATATAATGAGATTTTCTGTTCCAGTCCTTCTCTGCTAATCCCCTTTATCTGATCAGTATTTAGACAATGTATTGCCAGTGGTTCAATGGCAATCGCAAACAGCAGCGGTGACAAGGGCATCCTTGTCTAGTGCCACGCTCTAGTTTAAAGTAGTCTGAGCAAATGTTGTTGATGCAAACTGAACCTTCTGGGTTAGTATACAGTAATTTAATCCATGCACAAATGTTCGGGTCAAACCCAAACTTCTCCAATGTAGTAAAAAGGTATTTCCATTCAATCATGTCGAATGCTTTTTCTGCATCCAATGATAATAATATTTCTGGGGTGTTTGATTTAGTTGGTGAGTATATTACATTAAACAGGCGTCGAAGATTTGACGATAAGTGTCGACCCCTAATAAATCCAGTTTGGTCTTGTGATATTACCGAAGGGAGCACTTTCTCCATCCTTCTAGCTATGATTTTAGAGAGTATTTTAACGTCGTTATTCAGAAGTGAAATTGGTCTGTATGATGCACATTGTAATAAGTCCTTATTTTGTTTTGGAAAAACAGTGATTAGTGCTTGGCGAAAGGTTTGAGGAAGAGATTGGTTATCTCTGGCTTCTGTAAATGTTGCTAATAGGAGGGGAGGGATTTAAGAAGTTTGATGTAATCCTAACTTAGTAGCATGGGACAGTTTATAGGTAATTGTGACATTGTGAGATGCACTGAGCTCACTTTGCTGCCTGTGTACCATTACTTTTTTCTCTAAATCTTCTCTTAGTACCAGTTAAATAAAAAAAAATTAAAAGGTGATAACAGTGCCACAGAGAGAGTTGTTTTGTTGTAAAAGTGACATATTCAAAGAGAATCATAAAATCCACCACTATAAAAAGCAACACTGCACCCTTGGCTCCAGGGATGTTTAAAATATGGAATTAGGAAGTATTACATTCCAAAGTTGATGTGTTAGCTGGAATAGGTGCAGACCCTGCATTGTCTTGCCTTATGTAACTATTAAAGTGAATGACTAATCAAAATATGATTTACTTGAAGTGGGTACTAAGAAGTAGGTCATAAAAAAATGGAAATGTAATTTTGATAAGTAAACGTTCACTATCAACTAAATCTAACTCCTGCCTCAGTTAGTCTTGGAAGTAAATAGTGTCTTGTACTCTGTTATGGTTCATATTTTCTCTATGTGATGTGAAACATTCGCAGGTTCAGCAGCTTCTGATAAAATTATTATGACAGTGGAGAACTGTACCCTCTAGTGACTAGAGCTCTTTGTCTACCTATTCCCTGGTATTATTTTAAAGTGTCACACACCCATCTGTCATTTTGGGCTGTCTAGGGAAAAAAAAGTAGATCTGATGGTATGCCAACCAACAAAAATGGGCCACCACTCCTTAAGTTATTCTTTAGTTAGGCACTAGACCTCTGGATGGTTTCTTTTTATTCTCGTAATAGTTCTTTTTAATTATAAAACTTAGCTTGCTTTTCATCCTGTAAGTTTATCAAAGTAAAGAGCCGTTAATTAGAAATATGTTTATTATGACATGTAAACATGAAATGTCTTGTATTTTTAATGAGAAGTTGAATGTTTTTCCACCTCATGTTTAACTTAAGCATCAAGTCATAAATCTGGAAAAAAATAACCTAAAAGCATCATTTTTTTCCAGAAGGAAGACATTGTTGTAACTTTGCTCCCAGCTGGCCACTGTCCTGGGTCGGTCATGTAAGTTGAACAGTTCTTAATTATATACCGTATGATGTACAGTATTTGTTTTTTTTGTTTTTTTCAGCAGACAGTTTCTGTTGTACAGTTTAGTTTACCGTAATATATTTTTTAATTTATCTTTCAGGTTTCTGTTTGAAGGAAGTAATGGGACAGTTCTTTACACTGGAGATTTTAGATTAGCAAAAGGAGAAGTAACTCGCATGGAACTTTTGCATTCTGGAAGCAGGTAACTTTTATTTAATGTTGCTGTATACACAATACCTTGAAAAAGTACTATTTCCTGACCAGTTTTACTGAATAACAGACCCTACACTGAAATTTTTTTCTCTGTGATATTTTTATTTCAAAGAACTAAAACACAAAATTATTTTTTAATGTAACATTGTTTAATGTTAGGAAACAAAGTTTAAGAAGAAAGGAAATATTCAATATTAATGTGTGCAATTTTCACATTTATTATAACTTGATTTCCATGAACTGTGATGTGGTATCATTGTACATTGCAGCATAACACACATTGGTATATATTGCTTAGCTTTTCTAATACTCTAATTATATCATATACATTTTTTTCATGGTTGCATATATATTGTTATTTTTGAGCACTTCTGAGACCCTGCCCAATGGTGTTGCACACCGAAATGCAGTTGATGCTTCTGTTGGGGTTGCTTGTCTGTCTCAGAGGCAACAGTGGGCTTGTTGTCCCAGCTAGGCAACTATAAGTTTGCAGATTTAGCACATAACATGTCTGTCGTCCGGTGGCTGATGCGGGGAACATTCTTACCCGGCTACTGACCTGGCTTGGTCACTGCTTGTTTGCTGTGTTTGTGTGTATTGAAGTGGTAGCTCCCATTTGAATAAATTCCCTGACTGTTCCTGTTTTGATTGGAATAAGGTTGGTTTTCTTGAAGCCTTTGGACTCAGCATCTTCTCTCGGATGTAAGACAGTGAGTTCTGCATCTAGATAGATAGATAGATATACAGACAGACAGACTGTGCTATGTACAGAGGGGCATTCAGCCTTTATCAAATGAGGCAAAGTATGTGTAATTATTTTGGTAATTTTTTTAAACCCTTCTGAATTTTTATAAAATGCTTGAATTCGTGGGTAGGACTTTGTACCTTGTTTGTATATACAGGTAGGTCCATAAATATTTGGACAGAGACAACTTTTTTCTAATTTTAGTTCTGTACAATACCACAATGAATTTTAAATGAAACAACAGATGCAGTTGAAGTGCAGACTTTCAGCTTTAATTCAGTGGGGTGAACAAAACGATTGCATAACAATGTCAGGCAACTAAAGCATTTTTTAACACAATCCCTTCATTTCAGGGGCTCAAAAGTAATTGGAGAATTGACTCAAAGGCTATTTCATGGGCAGGTGTGGGCAAGTCTGTCGTTACGTCATTATCAGTTAAGCAGATTAAAGGCCTGGAGTTGATTTGAGGTGTGTTGCTTGCATGTGGAATATTTTGTTGTGAACAGACAACATGCGGTCAAAAGAGCTCTCCATGCAGGTGAAAGAAGTCATCCTTAAGCTGCAAAAACAGAAAAAACCCATCCGAGAAATTGCTACAATATTACGAATGGCAAAATCTACAATTTGGTACATCCTGAAAAAGAAAGCACTGGTGAAACTCAGCAACGCAAAAAGACCTGGACGTCCACGGAAGACAACAATGGTGGATGATCGCAGAATCATTTCCATAGTGAAGAAGAACCACTTCACAACAGCCAACCAAGTGAACAACACTCTCCAGGAGGTAGGCGTATCAATATCCAAGTCTACCATAAAGAGAAGACTGCATTAAAGTAAATACAGAGGGTGCACTGCAAGGTGCAAGCCACTCATAAGCCTCAAGAATAGAAAGGCTAGATTGGACTTTGCTAAAGAACATCTAAAAAATCCAGCACAGTTCTGGAAAAACATTCTTTGGACAGATGATACCAAGATCAACCTCTACCAGAATGATTGCAAGAAAAAAGTATGGAGCAGGCGTGGAACAGCTCATTATCCAAAGCATACCACATCATCTGTAAAACACGGTGGAGGCAGTGTGATGTCTTGGGCGTGCATGGCTGCCAGTGGCACTGGGACACTAGGGTTTATTGATGATGTGACACAGGACAGAAGCAGCCGAATTAATTCTGATGTGTTCAGAGACATACTGTCTGCTCAAATCCAGCTAAATGTAGTCAAATTGATTGGGTGGCGTTTCATGATACAGATGGACAATGACCCAAAACATACAGCCAAAACAATCCAGGAGTTTATTAAAGCAAAGAAGTGGAAAATTCTTGAAAGCCAGTCACCTGATCTTAACCCAATTGAGCATGCATTTCACTTTTTGAAGACTAAACTTCAGACAGAAAGGCCCACAAACAAGCAGCAACTGAAAGCCGCTGCAGTAAAGGCCTGGCAGAGCATTAAAAAGGAGGAAACCCAGCATCTGGTGATGTCCATGAGTTCAAGACTTCAGGCTGTCATTGCCAGCAAAGGATTTTCAACCAAGTATTAGAAATGGACATTTTATTTCCAGTTATTTAATTTGTCCAGTTACTTTTGAGCCCCTGAAATAAAGGGATTGTGTTAAAAAATACTTTAGTTCCGTCACATTTTTATGCAATCTTTTTGTTCAACCCACTGAATTAAAGCTGAAAGTCTGCACTTTAACTACATCTGAGTTGTTTCATTTAAAATTCATTGTGGTATTGTACAGAACCAAAATGAGAAAAAAGTTGTCTCTGTCCAAATATTTATGGACCTAACTGTAATTTAGCACTCATTTGAACAGGCAGTGTTTTTAAGCAGAGGGCATATATATAATGACAATATTATCTGTTTTAAATTAACTTTCAACAATCAAGGCAACAAAGGGATGAAAATAATAACAAAACACCTTATAGGCAAATGACAGTACATTACAGAACTGAAAAGATGTATCACATCTTAGTGTGATTGGGGCTTATGTGTAACATAATGATGATGTTATAAAACATAATGATGTTTTAAATTACAGTTCTCAGAATATTAATTACACATCTTGGTTATCCATCCATTATCCAACCCACTATATCCTAACTACAGGGTCACGGGGGTCTGCTGGAACCAATCCCACCCAACAAAGGGCGCAAGGCAGGAAACAAACCCCAGGCAGGGCATCAGCCCACCACAGAATTTTGGTTATTTATTGATAAAAATTGGACTGACTGTATCAGGAAAGTAAAGTTGCTTAGAGATTTTTATAAGTCAATTTTTTTCAAAACACTTGTCTGCCCACTTTTTCAAATTTCAGAATGTAACTTTGCATGTGGTGACATTCTCAATATTAGCAAGATTGTATTTGCTACCATAATTTATAATTGCTTTGGTCAGAATTTTATCATTTAAAGGAACTGGGCCATTTTAACCTATAAATAATTTAATCCTCCAGTATTCTTATAAGACTGATGATTCATTTGAAGTACCATAACATTTAGACCCTTTAGGCCATGTCAAACTAGATGACTTTTCAGCAATTTTCAGGCGTAGACTTTATTTACATAATCGTATCGAGTTGGAGGCCATCTGGACGTGCTCTTGTGAAGGCTGGTTACCTAGTGTGACATACCCGCAACTCACTCTTAGTAGTCCGTTTGGTTTTGTATTTAGTTGTAAGGGTGAGCTGAGATCTGACAATAAATGATTGTTGAACTGAAAATACAATGCATATAATGCAGTGATGAGGAATAAGGAATGCAGGTGTTTTAGACCTCACAAACAAAAGAGAAGCTTGTCTGTTTGCTGTCTCATGTTTTACATTCACAACAGAATTGAATAAAGGGCGAATATTGTGGTTGGACTCTCGTTGCTATTAACACGTCTACAGCACTGGTTTCCTCAGGCAACATGCTATTGGTTGTCAGAAAAAAAAAGGGTAAGCATGACTGTGCTGGAAAGTTGGCATACTGTTGAAAAATTTGATATGCCCAGGCATTTTCCTAGTTTTAATTGATACCACCTATGGATTAGACAGCAACTGCAGCTTTTAAGTCTGACATTCCATGCAACTAGAAGTCACGTAATGTGACATCAGCTTTTGTCTTTCATTGACAACTACATGTCACTCCAGCAACTCAGGAAATAACCTGAATAAATAACAGTTATATCAAGAGCCACTGTGCTAGCGTGAATGGTAAACAGTGTTTCTGACAAGTAAAATGTTATTATTATCTCTATATATAATCTTCATTTGGATCTTAGAAGAAGAAGCACTAGATGGCAGTAGAGAGACAGCTAAAACATAGGCATTGCATTAAGAATCTCCTCCTGTCTTATACTACTGAAGACTGTAGTACTCCAGTCACACCTCAATACACAGACATTCAAACTAAACAAATTGTTGTGCTTTAAATTAACCAAAGAGATCTTCATTTAAATCTTGATCTTTGTTTGTCTGCGAATTCCACGCATGCGTAGACCACCTTCCAGTTTAGTACGTTGTTGTTACTCACGGATGTCAACAATGTGCCGGAATAATGAAAGGGGTGGTGGACAGTGTTACGCTGGTTAGCTACTGAGGCCTGGTTAGAGAATGAGATTGCCGAAGATAAAAGGTACATGCCTACATAACATATGAATAAAAGAAAGACAGTGAGTAAAATGAATGACAACGTAACAGCACGTTCCGGAAACTATTATTGTTACGTTGTAGCTGGTGAGTGCTGCGTGTCTAACAGTTGTACCGTGGCTTGCTCACATGTCAGTGAGGTGATCCCTATTTATGCTTTAAAGAGCCTGAATACCTATGTGTCCCCCTTTTATAACCATTGCTCTATGTATATTGCCTTACTCTTTGGATTGCCACAAAGCAACCTGCGAGCTTGGAGAAAGGTTGAGAAGACATCATGAGAGGAAACGATAGCGTCGTGAAAACGAGACGGACTGTGAACGGACAGAAGCAGAAATGCTCCTACACCACCACATAATTACTATTCGGACAGTGATTCCGAGTAGGCCATTCCTATCGAATCAATATCCAAGGGTTTTCTTTTGTAATTTTGTTTCCCTTATAAAAAAATCATAATGCTGTGTGATGAAGGGCCCAGTTCACGACTGGCAGCCGCATTTAAACAGGGAGCCCTTCACAGACAACTTTAACACGCGCAACTTAGTTGGCCACACATGGCTAGTTATTATTATAATCTATACTAATAAAAGGCAAAGCCCTCACTCACTCACTCACTCACTCACTCACTCACTCACTCACTCACTCATCACTAATTCTCCAACTTCCCGTGTAGGTAGAAGGCTGAAATTTGGTTGCCTTATTCCTTACAGCTTACTTACAAAAGTTAAGCAGGTTTCAGTTCGAAATTCTGCACGTAATGGTCGAAAACGTCCGCCATATTGAATTTTCTTATTTATGGCCCCATCTTCACGAAATTTGGTAGGCGGCTTCCTTGCACTAACCGAAACCGATGTACGTACTTATTTCGGTGGTATGACGCCACTGTCGGCTGCCATATTGAACTTTCCAACGTCACTAATTCTCCAGCTTCCCGTGTAAGTAGAAGGCTAAAATTTGTCATGCTCATTCCTTACAGCTTACTTACAAAAGTGAAGTAGCTTTCATTTCGAAATTCTACGCATAACGCTCATAACGGTCGACAACGTCCACCATGTTGAACTTTCTTATTTATGGCCCCATCTTCACGAAATTTGTTAGGCGGCTTCCCTGCGCTAACCGAAACCAATGTATGCGTACTTATTTCGTGGTATGATGCCACTGTCGGCCGCCATATTGAACTTTTCAATGGTCTTTTTTACTTATGGGCCCATCTTCAAGAAATTTGGTAAGCGGGTTCCCAACGCTAACTGAATCCTACTTACGTACATATATACGTCCATAGCCTGCAGCTCGGTCACCGTGTGAGGCGTTGTTGGGTCCCCCATCCCAACACCTCCCACATTGTTGGCTGCCTGCCTATATAAGGCCGTCCGTCGCTCCGGTCTCTACATTCCCTTCCTTGCTTCACCACGGGATTCACGTCTCCCTGCTGATAACTACAGCCTTTTTATTTAATCCACGGCTTCTCCGCTGTTTTATTGTTCGTTTATTACGATTATAGTTATTGTTTAGGTATTTTAGACTTACTTTACATTGTTCAGGTACCCATTTCCTTTATCATTTTAACTGTATCCCCATTAACATGTCTATCGAGGTGATCACCATTGATCAAAGAACTGTCACTTACCGAGTGGTTTCCATGCCCGGAGATGGCACCTACCTTTTCCATTCTCTGTGTTACATATTGCACGGCCATATCAGGCTCACTCTTGATATCCGGAGGAACATTGTATCTTATGTATTGAATGACTGGGACAGGTTCAAGGTGTGGACTGTTTTAATTTAATTAAATTTAATTTTCTTTTTAATAAAAATTTTAAGGCAGTACTTCGCCGCTGTGAAGTGCGGGTATTTTGCTAGTGTTTAATATATTTTTAAAAAAGGATTCTTTGGATATGGCTGTGTGTTATAGTTAGAAAAGATTATTTGTATAAATAAAATATATTACTATATTACTTAAAAACAACTGTGGTTTAAATGCTGCTGAAAAAGATATGTTTGATAAACAACATTCATATATTATCTCCCTGATTCTTTTCTATAAAGGAATTTTATTAACATTTATTAACTTTTGCATGCATGACATCTAAAAATCAAGCTCTATAAGACAGTTTTGTAGTTGAGGAGAGAATGCATGTTGCATTGAATTGGACCTTTAATACAGTTTTATTGCAATATTAAATTTTTTGTAATGTGGCCCTTATAATTTTTCAATACTTAGACTTTTATCCATATACCATTCTTACTTACAGTATGTAAACTGTACTAAGTGGGAAGAAAAAAATGTTTATTTTTTCCTTTAAGAGCTATATAGAGTTAAACCTATCAGTTCTATCTATACACAGCTATACTTACCTGGAGGATAAATATAAAAAAGGAGGTACATTTTTATTAAATGTTGCCACCATTTTAGTCTGTGTCTTTGGGTAGAAAGGCTGTCTTGCTACTTTCTTCCGTTGTCAGAAATGGTTACGGCAGTTGTTGTTACCCAATAAAATAAATGTGAATTTGTATTTAAAAATTAAGCTACTGTCATTTTAATACAGAAATATCACTTAATTAATCAGCACTATGAAGTTTTAAAACTTTTGTTCAAATTGCTGTGTTAAGGATATTCTTTAAATGATTTGCAGAAAATACTCCCTTAATAACTGGGTGACTTTCCAATATTTATTGGGTTTTCTAGGGTAGAATTAGGTACAAAATATTGTTCTGTTTTTCATGATCAGACAACTGATTTTTCTCTTTTTTTTTTTTTTTTTGCAGAATTAAATATATTAAGAGTGTTTACTTAGACACAACCTTCTTCGATCCAAGATTTTATCAAATTCCAGATCGGGTGAGTCTCATATTACTAACCTCTTAGATGTAATTAATGTAATTAGAATTTTCAGTTCTGTCTGTTGCCATTTATGTAATTGAAGATACCATTTTATGTTTAATTTTTTTGTGTTTTTCTGTATTTATCTTCCACAAAAAAAAAACCTAAAATATACTGCCATTATTTCAGTTATTTTTACCTTGATTCATACTAATGTCTTGCTTGATATTGATAATATGTCTTAGAATTTAAATGACCACCTCATGGGTACAGCACGCTTTATCAGTGTATCAATGCTCCAAACCTCTCGTCCTCTTTCTCATGCCAGAGCTAACTGAGTAAAAAGATGGGAGGAACGTTGTATTTGTGTGTGTGTGTATAGTTGTTCTGGCCGGGAAGAAATGAAGCCTGAGTTACAAGCTCAGTTTGAACAGGAGGAGAAAAAGAACATTAATTTTGAATGTTTTTATTCACTTCTTGATGGCTGAGTTTGCAAACTTCCCTATCTGATTAGCTGGTTATGATGTTCACTCTTGCTGCCTTATAGTTTTTTCAGACCAGGCTCTGATTAAGGCAATGCTTGTACAGAGTTTGCAGTTGATTGCAGTGTTTGGTTATTTTTTTTTTTCAAAGTATTCAGATTATTACAAAGATTCCAAACTTTCATGTGTTACAGTAATTAATATTTATGCATTTGCACCATGTAAAACGAGACACGCTGTAATGTACAGGCATCATATTGAGGTTTGGTGTCTGTCTTGTGACCGAAGCTGCTTGAAAATACTTCACCACCTTGTGGTTTGTAGTGGACAAAGCGTATATAGAAAATAGATGGATTGAGCACAACCAAATCTCTACATGTCTTAGCCATACCATGTTTTAGAAACACTGTAAATAAAAAATGGAATATCTCCTTAATTTTAGAAAACAATGATTTTTTTATTTTTGTATATTTTCCTGCATCTAGGAAGAATGTTTAAAAGGGATCATAGATTTGGTGAGAAGCTGGATAACTCTTAGCCAATATCACGTTGTCTGGCTCAACTGTAAAGCAGCATATGGATATGAGTACCTGTTCACAAATCTCAGTGAAGAATTTGGTATACAGGTGAGACTATCCTGACAATTTTATTGTTTTATTATTTGCAAAAAGTTGTTACAATTGTAAATAACAATCACATATGTTTTATACTTTTGTTTTTTATTACATATCTTCTTTAGTTTCACTAATTTGGTTTTGCATTGTAGACTAACATGGTTTGTCAGTGATTGAAGTGAAAGTCACAAAATATGGGTAGAATGGTAGATTAATTATCCCAAAAGAGCCATATTTGCCAAAATTTTAAACCCAATCACAAAAACAACATTGCAAAATTAAAGAGATATTTTTGTAGTTAGCGCAGCAGCAATAGTACAGTTTAGCCTACCAAATTTAGTGCATATGTGGGAATCTTAAATGTGCTAAAACCACAGTCATACTGCAAGTAGCACTTAAAGCAAATGTTTCTTTGTAAAATAAAATGTAATTGACAGTAGCATAGAATATATTGGAATGAGGATTAAACATTTTATGCGTTATTGAATATGATTTGATCATTTTTGGAATGTGTGTGTGGTTGTATGTCTGTTTACTAACTAGTGAATAGATCATCCAGCTGTGATCACATTTTGTGTTTTTATTCAAATCCTGAAATTTATACAGCCTATTCATTTTGAATATGGTCTGCCTATGGAAACTTCTGTTTACTGAATTTAATTAATTTTTTTCCTCAGAAGTGCCTATAAAAGCTCTATTTTACAAAAATATTATAGATGAAAACTATACATATTGAAAGTTCTTAAACATTTTTGAATAATTTTTTCAATCTGTGCACAATGTTTTGTTTTGCTTTGATTTTACATATACCAGTAAGAAAAATTATTCAAATGAAAACATTTATAAAAAAATTTGGTGTAATAATATAAAACATTATGGTGTTATAATTTTTACACAATGAAAAGAATATCTGAATTTCTTTAACCTAAAGTTATACTACTGTTAAAGATTACAAACTACATCTCTAATAACTAGAAATGCATTTTATGGATGCTCCTTTCATCATGTAGTAAAAGATTTGACTTCTCACAACAACTTAATTGGCTGAAACACTGTCAGTAAGTTAAATAATATGCCTTTGAATAGCTGGTAACCACATTAGTCAACATACAAAGGCTTCCTAAGGTGTGAGAGCTATGCCAAAAATGTGTCACTGTTGTAGGGGGCCACTGAATATGAAAGCAAGTGTTGAGTGTTATTGAAAATTTCAGAATATCTATTGCAACATGAAAATTGAATAGTCCTTATATACTGAACCAATCTATAATAAATAAAGCTGATAATAAATGAGCTGTGAAACAAACAGGGACAGTGACTTTAAGACACAGCACACAGACAAGTATCACGTTTTTAGAAAAGGTAGATTTATTACCATTTTATTGGTGGGTATTTTTATACCTACAACCGATCTAAAATAAATAAAGCCAGAAAAAAATGTGTGGATCTATAAAGAAATCCATTGCCTTTGGTTTGGTTATCCATCCATGCATTATCCAACCCGCTATATCCTAACTACAGGGTCACGGGGGTCTGCCCAGCTAACACAGGGCGCAAGGCAGGAAACAAACCCCAGGGATGGCGCCATCCCTCAGCAGTGCACACACACACACACACACACCAAGCACACACTAGGGACAATTTAGGATCGCCAATGCACCTAACCTGCATGTCTTTGGACTGTGGGAGGAAACCGACGCAGACACGGGGAGAACATGCAAACTCCACGCAGGGAGGACCTAGGAAGCAAACCCGGGTCTCCTAATTGCGAGGCAGCAGCGCTACCCACTGCGCCACCGTGCCGCCCTGCCTGTATAACATGTTTTTCATAAAGGAAGAATTACCATTTTCATATTAAACCTGAAATGTATTGATACCTAAAACAAATCTAAAATAAATAAAGCCAGAATAAATTGATGGATCTATAAAGCAATCTTTTGCCAGAGGGATAGTGACTGTACTGTATAAGAGATTTTTATGCATTCACACAGCACAAACACTATTTGTGGGGCATTGTAAGAAAACAGTATATTAAATAACTTATCTTGAGGTTCAAAGTGTCTTTATAAGTTTCAAAGTACTTTGCTAGCTAAACTGTGAACTTCCCATCTGCAGAAGTAAAGTAGTAAAGTAGTGATTGACACTTCATTTGTCATAAGGTAATGATAAATTTGTTATACAGGTTTTGCATTCAGTTCTTGATTTAAAACAGCTTGCAATGGAACCAGAGATGTCAGTGAGCCCCGAACCCCAACACAGTCCCGGGTTCAAATAAAGGAAGGTTTATTACAAAATACTTCCAAAAAGTAGCACAAACATACAGGTTTTCTGTCGCCACACTACACTTCCCAGCATGCCCTACTGGATTTGTACTGGACTCTTATATCCAGGGCTTCTGCCTTCTATTGTCCTGGGGGAATAAAGAGTCCCCAGTGATATCATCTTCCGCAGGGCTGTCCGTCTATCCACTCTAGTCTGCACGTCTGGGTCTGGCTCCTTTCTCTCTCCTGGTTGGGATCTGCCAGTTCGGAGCCTCTTGTCTGGGTAAGGAACCATCCCCTTTTCTGGTCGGGATGTCTGTCCAACCCCTGTGGTATTTACAAGATTCATTACTGTGAGATCATGACTAACACTTTGCACTGTTTTTCTTCAGTACGTTAAAAAGTATAATAATGAAAATCTTTTTCTCTCTTGCAGCAGTTATGTTTCAAAATCTGTTAAAGGGATTCTCCATATGCTACCTGTCATATTTCTTGCACTTGTAGAGATTGATTTTTGATATCACTAAACATTGCTCACTCAATATTTTTTTTTTTTAATCACAGGAGAAATATCTTAGAGATTAGCTTTTTCACAGTCTTACTTTAGCTTAATGTGCATGTCGCATTTTTGTTCTATTTTAGGTCCATGTCCGATATTTGGACATGTTCAGAAATATGCCTGACATTCTCCAACATCTCACTACAAACCGAGAAACTCAAATACATGCATGCAGGCATCCAAAGGTAATGTAACCTTACACATATATGTATATAAATATATATATATATATTTTTTTTTAACAAAAACAAATCAAATTTGGATTAATTTATAAGTATGTATTCTGCTAAAAATATCTTTTGTTCTATACCAGCACTGCACTGGATATATACTTTGTCAATGGCCAAGTACAAAAAACAATGTATATATAGTTGGTTATGGGTATAGTCAAGCTACAATTTAATATTGTGCTGTCTAAAGTTTAAAATAGTTGAGTGCAATGGTAATTATATGTTTCTTAATTTGATTGTTTTTGTAAGAACCACTAATTGGATTCACTGCTATTAGAGTTGAGGTGAAAAGTCACCTCATTGTAATGGGTGACATTGCAAATATGCTTGGAACTGACTTTTTCTGCACTGTGCATGGCACCACGTCTACTGCATTACAAGTGAATGTGAAGTGTTTTTAAGGCAGACAAAACCTTTTGTGTAGTAATTTATGTGGTGAAATGCACGTTGCTTCCATTGTAAGAATACTGAAGTCCAGGAAATGTTTTTATTTTTCATTGTTTGCTGCATAACAGTTAATTTTATTTTACTTTCACATAATTAAATCAGAGCAACGAAGAAACTCAAAATCTCAATACTCAAACTGACTCAAGGATTTTCTGAAATAAGAAACAGATGACAGTGTAGAGAACTCCTTATTGCTGATCTTAGGATTTACCATTTACCAGACAGCTAGCAAGAGACTATAATGTGAGTTGATGATAAAGAAAATTGAACTAATAAATATGCACAGTAATTTTCCTGTCACTATCATTTGATTTTCATGTTCTTTTGTTCTCCTGAAAGGCAACATGTTCATTTATTTTTCTACCTTAGGCTTCTTGTCCTCTTCCTTGCACTGCACCTCACACATCAGCTTCTACGACTCACTGTTTGTGAATAACTTGTACCTTTGCCTGCAAACACAGCAAGTAACACAGCATAATAATGTATGCCCAAAACAGTCAACTGAAATGATAGATGAATTGTACTGATTTGTCACACATGCAACTTAAACTCAAACTTAGTCATTCTTTACATATGCCATTATAATATGAAAAGCAAAGTTAAAGTTTTCCCACTGTCATGAAAATTTTTGAATTGTCTTTTTTGTGTTTTAGAGTACAAGATGTTTGTAATTGTATAAAAAGAAGAATTTCTGTTTTTACTATTGTTTGTCTAGAAGGTTATTAATAAATATATACAGTACATATGTTTATGCTTGCAGGATGATGAGTTCTTTAGGGGAAACAGACTACCTTGTGGTATTATAGCCAAAGATGGAACACCATTAAAGATTATCAGCATTAAGCCCTCCACCATGTGGTTTGGTGAGAGAACCAAAAAAACCAACGTTATAGTGAGGTACACATTGAAGTTGTTTCACTTTTGTAAATATAATTTTACCACCAATAGAATACATTTAATATATCAAAACTGGTTGTCTGGTTGGTGAAATCAATTTTTATTAATATAATTATTTTACTTTCTTTAGAACAGGAGCAAGTTCATACCGAGCATGTTTTTCCTTTCATTCCTCATACACAGAGGTATGTCCAATGTTTCATATGACTGTTTTGAGTTGTATATAACTATTTTCATATTTCATACCCCCATGTAGTTTGTAGGAATGGCAGAGAAAAAATTGCCTGTCATCCTAATTCATTAATCAAGTCCATGTGAACTTGAATTTCATGTTTTTTCCATAAGTTCCATATTTTAAAATATTTTAGCAAAATAAATGCCAGTGTTTTACACATTTTCACTATATGATTGGATAACTGTGGACTATGAGATGAGTAACTTTTTTTTCTTTTTTTGTGGATGTTTTTCACATTGTTTGCTGTTGTACAGCTATGGTTACCTTTCCAGCTTAATTAAGTAGCCACTTGCACGTGAAGTTCTCCCCGATGGAATGTCACAGAAACACACCATACAAGGTTTCATGGGGGACTGCTCTTCATGTATGTGAATCACGCTATTCCATGCTATGCCGCACTGCTCCGCTCAGTTTCACGTAGGGATCCACCTGCCACCCCTGATGAAGTGTCACTGAATTACACTATGCAGACTTTCTCTGGGGATTGCTATTTGATCAAATGTACTTAATTAGTCAACCACCCCCTTCCTCGCAGCCTCTATGTTTATATAATTGTCTTTGATAGCATGTTGCCCATTCTGGGATCATTAAATACATAGGCAGAATATGCAAACTCCATGTAGAACCTGGTGCAATGAGACAGGAATGCTTATGCTAAAACATCTGTACTAAACTTACTGCAGCCTGATTAAACTTATATGCATTGGCATTGTAAAGCAGCCCAAGTGCATGTTAACATTCTCCCTGCTATGCATGGTGCCCAGTCCAGGTGTTGATCCTGCATTGTGTCCTATGATACGTTTCCACTGCCCCGTGACCCGACCCTGGCTAACTACTGTAGGTCAGAAAGATAGATGGACAGGTTATTATTATTATTGTACTTATAGTTGAGAAAAATGTATGAATAAATTAGTGGCTGGAAGATATTGAGTACAGCAATTAATAGTAATATTGGGTGGCAATGTGGCATAGTGGTAGCAGAGCTGTCTTGCAGTGAAGTTACCTGGGGTTTGTGTGGAGTTTACATGTTCTCCCCGAGTGCTGTGGTTTCCTCCAACAGTCCAAACAAATGCAGGTTAGGTGGACAGACATTATAAAATGGCCCTAGTGCCCTGCAGTGGACTGGCATCCTATCCATGGATTGTTCGCCTTGGATGGATATATGCCTATAATGTTCAGTTATTGTCACTTGATTGCACTCCGGCTCAGTATTCTCCCTCTCGCTGAAGCACACGTGTGCAATAACAGTCTAATGGCAGCATGCAGTAACTTTGTGAAAAGATGAAATAAGCTTCCAGATAGTGAAAGAATATAAGTGATTATAAGTGCACCTTTTTCTTATTGTTGGGTAGTTGTCAACAGAAGAGAGACAGCAATTCACATTCGGGCATCAACATTGCTTGATGTCAATAATCACACTTGGGTATGACTTTTCAAGGTGAGTCCATGCCCCTCGGGCTGAAAGGTCATGGAGGAGGAGGAGGATGAGGATGAGCAGTGGAGTAAAACTAACAGCCAGTCACCTTATAAAATGGCTGAATTTGCATTTTGCTTTTTTTCCTTGTTAAAATAACATGAACATGCTCTTTTATATTGTAGTATGTTTGTATTCTCAAGACACAGATCAACATTTTCAGATGGAAAAATGTATGTATTAGGTATATTTAAGGCTTTTATGTAATAGGACCCCGGTACCCTTCATCCTCTGGGTAAAATGCAAGAATGAGTTAGTTATTTTTTTTTTATTATAACATATGCTTCACTGTAGAAGAAAATTTCCTATGGCAAATTAATATATACCATGATTATGAAGAAATAGGTTACTTTATCCTTTAAGCCTCTTTTGTATTGTGTTTGCTTAGTTATATATGTGCATTGTGCTGCTGGTGGATTTGTTTTACTTGTTTTACTTTTTTCTGGTTCCAAGGTTAGGGATTTTTTGATGCACATCTCTCCTGCTCATGCTTATCCTAATGTTATCCCCATGGGCAAAACAACAGAAGACATCATTGAGATGTAAGTATACTCAGTCCTGAAAATTACACTAGCTTGTACTGCACTTGAAATAAATATAGATTTAGGCTTTCATAATCTACTTTATATTTTGGATCTGTTACTCACACCATAATAGAACTTTAAAGGTGAGTAAGGAGGGGTCATTGGTCTTCCAAAAGTATTGAACAGGTCTTCGTTCTCAGTACACTAACAAAAATGTATTTCTTAAGCATTATTCTAACATATATAATTACAATCAACATGGTTATTCACTAACAAAAATGTTCTGATTATGTTCTTATAGTTAGTCTCCCAGCTATACACACACAGCCTTGCATCTCATTAACATTAAAAATTTGCAGAATATATTTTAAATTAGAAAATATGCTGAAAAGAAAACAATTTATATCAGTACTATTTTTAAATGGTGACTTACAGAATACAGTTGACAATAAATAAACAAAAATACACACAAGTAACGCATGGACATTTTCCTACTAGTTCTACACGTTGAGTCTTCGGTAAACATTAGCCTTAATGTTTAAACTGCTAAGCAGTGGATGAAGTTTACAAACTGATTAACAAAATGACTGACCTTTTCTGTGTTTATTATATTTCTATAAGCTAGTACAAGAAAACAAATCTTTTGGTTGTCCAGGTAGGTATGTTGGTTATAAAAACACATTTGATACATTTTATACAAATCTTGATCTGCTAATAATAATGGAGTAAATCACCATTTCAGACTTAGTAGTAGTAATCCTTGGGATTGTTAATTCAAGCACAACTGGATTTTGGTTAGAAACAATAAGCATAGTATAATTGCAAGGTCTGAGAGGGGGTGAAATGAAAATGTACTGCATTTGTAAGTGGATATTTAAAAGAGGCATTATTAAAATAATACATATCTGTTATGTTAAACATGTGTCATATTTAAAAGTCATTACTTTTTTTCAATTTAGATTATTTGATATATAAAATAAACTTTTATCTATGATCACATTTTATTTAAGAAGCACATGATGGCAGGGTGGTATAATTATGATGAATGCTCACCAAAGTTTAATTTATGTGCATGCTTTTTCATTTATATATAGTTATAGATGTTTTAGAGGTTACTGTGTGCTGGTGAAAATATGATGCCTCATGCCTAATTCGACATTTTATTCTGGGAAATATATTTAAGTAGTTTTTTAATTGAAAGGTCTACCGTATGACTAATTAATTTAAGGTTGGATAGCTCAAGCTTAGCAAATTTTAATTAGCGTTTAAAATAAAGTTACAGTATATAGTAATCCATAACAATTTTGTGTATTTTCCTTTTTGCAGCTTGCAGCCTTTTTGTATGTCCAATTCCAGAACAGAAGAGAGTATGTATAAACCTTTGGGAGCACTAAAAAGAGCAAAAATGATGTCATACACAACAACAGGTAATGCATAGTCTTTTGGTTAATGCATTTAAACAGCAATATTGTCAGTTCAAGCCTTGCTTTTATATCTCATTGAATGGAGCTGAGTAAATAATTTTACCTACCTTTGCTCCAAATACAAAATATATATAAGCAACAATACGGTATCTTTTTACCTGCAGATAGAAAGATGCTGTATACATTAAATGTTGATGTGTCAGAAGAGCAAACTAGTACTTTAAAATTCATTGTAGCAACGTTTTTCCAAAATTACCAAAGTTCAACAGCTCTAACTTAAAAAATGGGATTCAACAAAAGCCTGACACGCTGAAATGATTCCACAGACAAAATATCTTTGTTTTTCAAAGTTTTAGTTAAAATTCAAAGTAAAGCAGTTCACACAAAAAACAAAATTAAAATAGCAAAAAAAGAGAAGTTCTTGTTAAGAAAAGTTTAAATCTTGTTACATTTCAAATCGTTATAAATCACTTCAAAATGTTTCTGAACCATTTCAAGACGATGGTCAGAAAACGGTATACCTATCCCATTTCTGAGTTGAAAATGGGTCTTTTAAGTTTACTGGGCCCTGTTCTAAACAATATCTGACACAATTAACACAACGTATCTCAGTTATAGCAAGAACAGTCTCTCTTACTAACTTATAGGGGGAAAAGACTATACCATTGTCTATGACTATGAAAGAAAATGTATATTCTATTGAAATTAAGCAAACACTAATATGAGTCTAACTCAAAGCTTAACTTTAACTTTGGCTCTTCCATTCATGATTATTTTAAAATACCCTTGAGACTTTTGAGACTGAGCCACATCTGATATTAGTATAGTATATGTAAAGAAGTATTGTCAGGCAGATACAAACTAACAGGCAGATGATGGTTTGTGTGCTACTTAACATTGTTTTCAATGCAGGATGTCTGCAAATTTGTCACCCCATGATTGCATGTAAAAAAAACAGTAAAAGAAAGACCATAGTTTTTGGTCTGATTTGTACCTGCTATATTTGTAAGTAGAAACAATTGAGGACAGGACAGGAAACGACTGGTGAGAGCACAATTGTGGAGGGTTTGGGTGTAAAACAATTGTTATGAGAGAAGTGTAAATCCTTTATGACAAGTTTTGAATACATATATTTTTGCTAGTCACACTAAAAGCATCACATTTGTGTCACGTACAAGTAACAAAATTAGAATTGAGCTTCAGCGTGAATACAGTGGTTTTGGTTTCAAAATTAAACACAGGGTGGTGTTAAAAAATGGTGCAGTTGCAGTCAACAGCATGGTGTCATTCTTGTAAAAGAATAAAAATCTGAAATAAGCCTGGGTAAAAATATAGATTTTTTTCAATTGTTATTTTTTGTTTAAACAATTCAATATCAGTTCTTAAAGTCTCAAGATTGATCTTGCAAATCTCTATCCTGCCCAATTACTATATGCAGATTTTTGCTTAGCTTTGTTTTTTGCATCCGATGCAGTAGATCCTGCTAATGTTCCTATTAAGGCTTTCTATGGAAAAAGCACTTTAGTTCTTCTTCTTTCGGCTGCTCCCGTTAAGGGTTGCAACAGCGGATCATCTTCTTCTATATCTTTCTGCCCTCTGCATCTTGTTCTGTTACACCCATCACCTGCATGTCCTCTCTTTACTACTTCACATAAAATTGTGTGTCCTTTTTAACTGAAATCAGCATCTTATACATTTAAATCAAATGTGTGGACTTACTACGGATTCAAACTGTGTGTTGGTAAGGAACACCTAGATAAAAGCAAAGCCATATGTAAGCTGTGCACCTCAGAAGTAAATTATTGTAACACAACAAATTCGAGAAATCACTTATCCCGACATCACAAAGAAATTTTGTCCCTGTCGACATCCATACAAGTAAAGCCTAAACAATTTGCACTGTAGATGGCGTTTAGCTCCAAGTTTTGGTTAAATTTGCCTCATGCCCAAAAAATAGCAGAATCAATTGCAGTTTTTAATCTGTAAAGATAAAAGACCTACAACATGCAAAGCAAGAGGGCAACTTTCAGAACAGCCTGCAGTACAGAAGTGTGCGTGTGCTCAAAGCAGCTGACTTGAAGAAGCTTCATTATAGCTGCGTTATGAGTCACAATAGCCAGTTCTTTTTCTTTCATGTTCCATTCATTCAATGCTACTGTCAACAAGCATCAGCTCTAGATCCTTTTTTTTTGTCTGAGGACTGTCACGAAACATTTTTGGGACTAATGTAATACATCTGCTATAAGTGAGTAACTGAAGATATTTGTAACATGTGAAGAATTATAGAAAGACATGAGTCTTCCTGCTGTATGTTTAATTTCAACTAATTCAGGATTATTTTAAATGTTCAATAGGGGAATAAATTTGGCTAACAGTTTAGTTGAAGGTTGTCTACATGGAGATTCACAACACACAAACAGGTTATTGAATACATTTATTAAGAAGCAATATTTGATTATTTTAGAATATTATGATTTGCAAAAGATGTTTTATAAAGTAAATGCTGTTGCATAGTATTGAAACAAGGAGCACCCCCATAATATGTTTGGACTCTGATGTGGTGATACGTATATTAGTTAAATTATGGTGAATTTTAAATGAGTGCAGTGCTTTTTTTGTTGTTTAAAAGAGCAATGATATTTTGTTCCACATCTTTCAAATACTGATGTTAACTGTTCAATACTAATCAATTATTTCTTCTTAAATGTCATTCCATGCTTATGCATATGTTATGAAGTCACTATGTAGACACCACTCAAATAAAGTGATACCGAAATTTGTCACATTATTTTAATGTTCTCTATGCATGGTTAAGCAATTTCTAAAAAAATCCACCACTTCAAATATTTCAGTGCATGCTAATTTATTTAAGATATAATTGATATTGAATTAAACCAGGGCAACGTGAATTGGAATCAAATTGAATCAGGACTTCAGTGCTGATACTTCTCCCTAATCCGAAACAAAAATAACAATGATTCAACAAATTAAATAGTACAAATCAGGACACTACAAACTGGAACATAACTTAATCAAGGAAATAACTGCAGGGAAATAAAGAAAATAAAAAATCCTTCTATATAAAAGCGGTCGGGATTGTCCTTCCGTCCCGTGAATGCTACGCAGGTGCGGAGTTTCACACACGCCCCATCCATTTTGCAATGCACGATGGGATTTGTAGTTTCGTTTTTCCAGGTAAAAGATGATTTTCTACTCCAGACTGTGCAATATCTTCTTCTTCTTTCTTACTATATAAAAGCGGTCGGGATTGTCCTTCCGTCCCGTGAGTGGAAAGCGTAGCGGTATTTCGCTTATCACAGACTTACTACTTGCAGCTTGCGGTACAAAGCGACATGATGTGAGCAGAGTTCTGGTGCTCCCATCGCTCCCTTGCTTTTGTGCGCGATGCACTGGAAAAATAGACAGAATTATGTCTCTGGAAATAATTAATGTTGATGGAGTACAAATGCCTCACCGCGTAGTAAATATCAGGGGGGTTCAAAAGGGTGACCTCAATATAGAAAAAAAGTTTAAATTTCATCACAAAAATAGCAGAAACTACGAGTATTAAAGTAGTACCGCTCAAATGCAATATAACCAAATGAATGAGTTTGTATAAAATATCAAATTGATCTACATATTGAATTGCCTTAAGAAGTGGTCAACTTAAAAGTCGGTCACCTTAAAAGGTGGGTCAGCCTAGTAATAAATAAACATAGTAGTCTCAAACCTATACAGTACTAACGGGACCTTGACAAATCATTGACAGTTTCTTGGATTTAATACTTTTTTTTTTTTTTGCCGCGCACTTAAAATGTTGAATGGGGGTCCTACTCAACTCTACTCAACTCTACTCTACTCTACTCTACTCTACTCTACTCTACTCTACTCTACTCTACTCTACTCAAACCTGCCTCCCTGACAACTGAAGTCCCAAATTATTCAATCAAACAATTTTTCAGATACCACATTAAATTAAACCCATGCTGCCAACACCAATTTGTTGTAATTCAGGAGAAAACAGCTGTGGTGTTACCGTTTTGTAATAATGAAAAGTTTTGGAGCCCCAGTGTTATTATTTATTTATTTCTACTTCAAATACTGTATGTTGTTATTTCTACCTCAGGATGCTCATAACATCTTTATTAATAAGCTTGTTGTTGCCTGGAATGGGAAGGCATGGAAGGTGAGGACCACAAGAAGGAAGCCTCCTCTGTCAGTTATGTTGTAATGCACAATTTGTCCTAAATGATGTAATATGCTGCACTGACAACATGGGTAAACTTTTGCCAGTTCCCTGATGATTTTAGAATGTATATTTACAGGTTTGGCAATGGCCTATTGCACCTATTGCTTGTTTTGATAACCGCTTAGTTATTGTATTTCTTTACAATGATGTGATGAAGATAACCTCTGGTGGATACAACAAGCAAAAAAACTGATTTTCGTAAGCCATATGACCAATCTGCCAATTCTGACATTTTAAAATTTTATATAATGAAATATAACAAGATTTTCTGGTATTGTGATAATAGCTATTGAATCCTGTTGCCCACTCTGATGTCTCATTCCATTGACAGGAGTAGTAGCCACAGCAGGATCCTAAAAAAAGTATCTGGACAGAACAGAGTCAGTTATAGTTTATTATGACCTCCAATTTTGTATTTTTAGCTAACTAAGATAGCTGCAATATGGAAAAGTAATCAGTAGTTCTCGTCAGGATGAAATTTAGATTGATATGTTGAAACTGACATCAGGTTTGCAGCTGAAAGCTTCACTTCCCACAGCAGTGCAATTTGTTCTTGAACCTTTAGAGGATCAGCGAATAGACATGATAATGTACACTGTAGGATATATGCAATGATATTTTCTGATAAGTAAATAGGGTCCAGTTTATTTGGAGTTTTGAAATCTACTCTAAAGTTCAGTTGAGGTCACAGTGGAGACTCAAGATACTCACACTAACAAGGTCACAGTATTGCAGGGTTCATGGTTATGCACAGTAGAGAAAAAAATGAGAGGTTTAGGGAGCAGGTATCCTGCTAGATGCTTCAAAGATCTGGTTTATCCTACCATTGTAAAGAGCTCTTCATGCATTCATTCCATACTTTCATTGTTTAGCTTAAAATGTCAAGTTTTGTGTTGCAACTATCCCCCCAAAGCATAGTGCAAGTCCTTTGGGCACTAAGCCCAAGCATGCCAAGTGAATGATGTGACTAAATGAGAAAATAAATGTGTGATGTTAACGAATTGACCAGCTGGCTAGAGACGTTGAGGCTACTGGTCCCATTATTGATTGTAATCTTAAGGTTAAACTTTAAGTTGCCTCTCCTATGCTCACATACATTGAGATTTTTAAGCAGTGCACAAAGCAGATGTTGCTGATGAAATATTTCAGGCCAGTGCATCCTTCATGATCTCCAATGCCAGCCATGAGTGTTGAAGGTGATTATGGGACCTTGTCAGTCTCTGTATCTTCTGATAGGAGTGATTTTTTTTTTAATTGAGATGTGAGCACAAAGGAACTCAGAATTCTAGTGAATGACTAGTTTGAAAAAGTAGTTTTTGCATGTTACCGATAATATTTTCTGTACTGCATTTATGGGTTATTTCATGGTTACTGTATTATGAAAAGTGAAAATTAAGCAGACAAATGTATTTTAGCAAACATTTTTGGTGGTCACAGGAACCTAACCCCCTGTTTCCCATAGGTTCAATATATTAACAATTATGTTTTCAGATTTCACATCCTTTCCTAGGAATGTAACCCCTGTGAAAGTTGAGGATTCTGTGTATATTTTGTTATACTTATTAGTCCTGATCACTTTTCTTGTAGCAGCATTTTGAATTAACTGAATAGTGTAAAGAGAATGATTTGAGCAGCCAATGAATAAATCATTGCAGTAATCCATTCTACCTTAAATCAATTCTTCAATTAATATCTCCATCATGTCATGATGAGATGAATTGCTTATTATACTAAATTTCTGTGAATAGCTGAGGAGCTGCTCCCTCTTATGAGCTATGTCAGGCCTGTCCTTTTGGACCGAGGTTATGGACATGCGAGAGGTATTGTATAAGGTGGTCCAGATCTATTTATGCAATTTTCATTACGCTATAACTTATTAAGTTTATTACATAGAGAATTCACAAAAAATTATTTTTGTTGCCGATACATGGCAGCACCTGCCCTGCATTCCAAAATGGCAGGGAGACAGTTGTCAGTGAACAGCGGGTGCGATGTGTTCACCTTTTCATAATTATATAATTAGATCTGGATCACCCTGTATCAATTGGCTAGCCTAGGAATTTCCAAGGAGAGCCTGAAGATTGTTGCTGAGAACTGAATTATTTACAGTGGTGACTGCCACCAGTAGAAACAGTACAAAGAGAGTCCCTGTTTGACAAACAATGATTTTACTCAATTGTTTTAATTATATTTTTTCTATTTATTAGATTCTGATAGTGAGGAAGGTCTCTTTGAGGAGAAACTGACAGTTCCCTGGAGGCGCAAGATTCCAAATGAAAAGAGTAATTTACCACTATGTGCAGAAACTACATCAGATAATTTGCCAAAATCTCAGATAAGCTTCTGTGAAGACACTGCTAATGATTACTCCATGGTAGCTAGTTTACCAACATTTAAAAATTCCTACATAGATTGTGAAGAGTCCAATGATGATGATGATGATGATGAAGAGGAAGAGGATGAAGATACAGTTGAATGCAATGCTGATCAGACAGTTAATGGTGGTAAACCTTGTGTTAGCCATAGCCACAGTGTTGACTCCAGTCTGAAGAAACTGGAAACCTGTTGTAAAGAGACCACAGAAGAAATAACCAGTCAGCAAAATCAGGCTAAGAAGCTTAAATTAGACTTGGATATTTCAAAATCAGAACTGCCAAAGTGGGAATCTTTTTTCAAACCAGATCCATTAACAGACTCCGAACAAGAAGACAGTCAAAGGCAATGTGTGGATCTGACAAGGTCTCAGTCTCCAAATTTGTTCAGTGATACAGACAATGAAGAATCTGTTTGTATTTCTTCTCAGAATTCTTCACAGTCTACTCATATTTCAGAGCAAGGAAGTGAATGCTGGGGCAGTCAACCAGATACCGTGTTAATATCATCCCAGGAAAGGAAGGAACATTCAGTTTCTGCTGGCCAGTGCAATGTAACATTTTGTGATTTCCTGAAACCACAAGAAATAGCCTTGAATAATTTTGGAAAAACTACTTTGGAGGGTAGGGAACAGCTGATATCATTGAAATCAACACAGTGTTTGCTTATTGAAGATTTAGCAACGTCATCTAAGATTGCAGCTGAAAACACAGTGCCTGTTCAGCAGTCCACTTGTGACTCCCAGGACTCATCTGATTTTGAAATTCCATCAACGCCCGATTCTGAGGTGCCGCAAGAAGAGCAACTAAAAGATCTGTACAAAAGGCTGGCTGCAGGAGAGATGGTCATAGCTAAAAAGTCTATATGAAAGCCATAACTCTGTTTAGAATTCATTGGTATTTTGTGTATATCTGAAGAATAATGAAGTAATTGAATTGTGGTGTTCCTAATTAAGTCTACGTATTTGGAGAAAAAATTCTAAAATTTTTTTAAAATACTTAATCTGAAATTTGCATATTTTTTTTATCTGTTTTTTTTTATAAAAACCTTTCCCAGAAGAAAAAGGACCAAAAATTGTGTTAATTTAAATAATGTACAATATTCAGCAGTTTATTAATATCATCAAGCAGAGAGACATATTTTTCAAAAGTAAGCAGCTTATAGGTCATTTACAGAATGTATTTTGTGGGTAACTGTTTTTCCATGGTTAATTTATTTTGAATAAATATCTGTAATCATATGTGTAATTTAATTTATGGTTTTAATACTAATTTACATCTGGACAATGAAGGTTTTGCTTCTTAAACAGGTTTGTGGATTCTATGGATTTTGGCCTGCTGATCACAAAAATCACCTGTAAATCTTCCTGTGACATACTATTTTATTGCAATCGTTTATTTTTATAATTTTCACTCATATTATAAGTAAACTTCTACAGAACAACCGCTAGAACTGGATCATCTGTGGTGATCTGAATGTGGTAGAAATGCAACTTGGATATACCAACTACTGCTGTTTAATTTGAGGCATGCTAAAAAAATCTCATTATAGTAAAACTAGCTATGTAAGCCTGTGCTGTAAAAAACGCAGACTTGTAGAAAATATTGAAATCGGCAGAAAAAAAATTGAAATGCAGAGTCGATGGTTTTGTTTTGCAGATGTGCTCGCCTCCCTTGTCTATCAGCGGCTAAGCAAGTTTCTCTCTCCTCTCAGGTTTCGTTTTGCTGACGTGCTCACCTTGCTTGTGTATTAGTGACTAAGCGAGTTTGTCTTTCGTTAGCGGGTTCACTTTGGCGATGGAGTCGCTTTCTTTCAGCTTCATGCTGCACCCTCGTACCTCTTTCTCCTTCCGACTCGTTAACTTGGGGCCACCTTGCCAGGTCTTTGAGCTTCATGCTGTAGCCTTGTACTTCTGGGCTGGACAGACACACACACATAAAAAAGCGTAGACATTTATATGTAAGACGGGCAGGCCGCAAGCAGAAAAGCATAGCACATAACCGCTTATCAACCCAAAAAAGACATTTTGCCTCTTCTTCATGTAAAACCGATTAAAATATTGTGGAAACAGTATACAAGGAAGGCAAAGGATTATGGTATTTGAGGTGTTTCCACGAATAACCAATACCAAGATGAAGGAATACGTTTTTGTTGGCCCTCAAATCAGACAAGTCATTGATGACAAGAGGTTCAAATATCTACCAGGGGGATTGGAGGAAATCACATGGAAGGTATTCAAGGATGCCAGATGCAGAGCAATAGACTACATCCAGCTGGTTGACAACATGCTTCAACCTTGCAAAACCATAAAGTGCAAGTCGTGTTCACCTGCTTGTTAATGCAAACATCTAATCAGCCAATCACATGGTAGAGACTCATTGCATTTAGGCATGTAGACCTTGTAAAGATGACCTGCTGAAGTTCAAATTGAGTGTCAGAATGGGAAAGAAAGGTTATTTAAGTGACTTTGGATATAGCATGGTTGTTGGTGCAAGATGGGCTGGTCTGAGATTTCAGAAACTGCTGATCTACTGGGATTTTCATGCACAACCATCTCTGAGATTTACAGAGAATGGTTTGAAAAAGGGAAAATATCTAGTGAGCAGCAGTTACTTGGGAGAAAATGCCTTGTTGATGCCAGAGGTTAGAGGAGAATGGCCTGACTGGTTTGAGCTGATAGAAAGGTAACAGTAACTCAAATAATCACTCATTTCATAACATAGATATGCAGTAGAGCATCTCTGAACGCACAACACATTGAACCTTGAAGATGATTGGCCACAGCAGCAGGAGACCACACCGGGTGCCACTCATGTCAGCTAAGAACAGCCAACTGCGGCTACATTTTGCACAGGTTCACCAGAATTGGGCAATAGAAGACTGGAGAAAATGTTGCCTGGTCTGATCAGTCTCGATTTCTGCTTGACATTTGGATGGTAGAGTCAGAATTTGGCGTCAACAACATGAAAGCATCCTGTTGTGTATCAACAGTTCAGGCTGGTGGTGGTGATGTAATGGTGGGAGGGGGGATATTTCCTTGGCACATATTGGGTCCCTTACTACCAGCTGAGCATCATTCAAATGCTATAGCCTACCAGAGTATTGTTGCTGACCATGTCTATCCCATAATGTCTGCAGTGTACCTATCTTCTGATGGCTACTTCCAGCAGGATAATGCGCCATGTCACAAAGCTGAACTCATCTCAAACTGGTTTCTTGAACATGTCAATGTGTTCACTGTACTCAAGTGGCCTCAATCTAATAGAACACCTTTGGGATGTGACAGAACAGGAGATTCACATTACAAATCTGCAGGAACACCCTGAGGAATGTTTACTGGTACCTTATTGAATTTATACTACAAAGAATTATGGTAGTTCTGAAGGCAAAAGAGGGCCCAACCTGGTACTAGCAAGGTGTACCTAATAAAGTGGCTGGTGAGTATCTATTTATATATGTATTTTGTTTTCTAAAAAATATAACATCTACTGCAAAGCTTGTTTTGAGAGATAATTTAGGTGCAAGAGAGTAAATGTTTCCAAGCAGGGGGACAAACAGAAGAACTTTGCAATGCTATGGGATTTGACATCTAAACTTGGCAAAAATGAAACTTGTTTTCAGAGTTGTGCATCATAAAATGTCTTGATGATATGCTGTAATATCCAGGTTTTGGATCACAAAAATCGCCAAGTTTTTTTGTGTTTTATTTACTGGTGTAAACAAAGCCTTTTACTGTAGCTCTCTGCATACTTTCTCTTAAACATTTGAAGTGTTGTTCTTGCTACTGTTCAGCCATTTGCAGTTTCTTTATTAGATAAGCCATTTATTTTTGAATTTATAATTTAGGCATCGTAATGCCAAAACCCCCTTAGTGCATAAAGTGTTAAATTGAATTGATTTCTGAATCTCGATTGCTAAAGCCAAACTGAGCCACATCTTCCAAGTGTTCATAAGGGATTTTCCAGGTATCCAAAGACATTTCAATAGGCAGTACTAAACTGGCCTGTATGGATGAATGTATTTGCTTGCCCCTCAGTGATTCTGGGATATATACAGCATATCCACACACACACACCCCTTAGGTTACCTGCAATGACAAGGGGTTGGATTTTTTTTAAACGAGCTACAGAAAAAAATTGTACCTTTTGCCTATGCATTCAGGAGGTCAGTTCACCCTCCTTTTTACAGCTTTCTATTTTGTCTTCTGTCAAGGTATGTTTTCATTTTTATAATGAGCCACAACATTGCACAAGCAAAGACCACAAGGGACTTTTGACAACCTTAGTTACAGCTTGTTCAGAACGTTGTGCAGGGCTGAAGTATTCTCTCTTAAGCCTTTGAGTTTATGGGTCTCTGCTATAAATATAGGGTGGTCCAGATCTAATTATGTAACTTTTAATGCAATGCAGGAAAACAATGCAAGAGAAAAGAATTGCTGTTCGACTGACAACCGTCTCCCCGCCATTTTGGAATGCAGGGCAGGTGCTGCCATCTATTGGCAACAAAAGAATTTTTTGTGAATTCTCTGTAATAAACTTAATAAGTTATAACGTAATGAAAATTGCATAATTAGATCTGGACCACCTCGGTCTATGGTAGAGATCACTTGGCAGAAATTGGGAATGGTCAAAGCTGCACTGAGGGTCTGTAATGAAGCCAAAAGATTAAACCAAATTGGATTTCTTTGCAAGAATAGTCGACTTTAAGACGTGGTGAGAAACTTGCTGTAGAGCCCCCAGTTTGAACAGGCACTTGAAGTGGTTTAAAGCAACTCAGAAGAATTGCCGCAGTTATGTAAAGCTGGTGATGTATACTTTGAAAGGATTCATTTTTCCTAGGAGAAACCTAAAGAGTACCTGGCGATCCTTGAGGAGAAGTATGCTTTTTTGCCACTACTTCGGCTTCCTGTAGTGACACATGCTAAGTTTCAAATGCCTTCCTACAGAGTAGCCAGTGGGGTCAGTGCCTAGATAAGTGGAGCCACTAGTGAGGTCCTGTGCTCTTTCTACACCAGCCAAGTCTGCGGATGCCACCTCTGTGTGTCATCAAATCTCAGTTCAGACTCTTGACATGAAAACTGCCGCCTCCAAAGTATCTAAAGACTGGTGAATTTTTTGTCTAACTGATAATGGCTGTTAGGTTTTTGCAACCTACAAATTGTGTCCTGAGCTCTTTACTTGTGATGATCAATCTTTGTTTCCTTGTCTATAACACTTGTTCCCAAACAGTCTTCCAGACTTATGCTTACTTGATTATGTCAACATCTTTTGTAAGGCACTTTGGATAAAGGTATCTGTTAAGTAAATAAATATTCTTTCTTGAGAAGGAAATTCTGGTCTACCTCCCTACAGCATATAGCAATCTTTAGCATGGATAGATCTACAGTATAGGACAAAGTGGGCACTGCCTATTGTGCCCGGCTTTTTAGTGGCACATAAGGTCCGTTAAAACTGCAGACTTAATAGGGATGCAGAATTCCAGCTTCACACCCAGTGAGCAGTTATGAGAAAATGGCTTAACTGCAGCTCTTAGTGGACCAGGACCAGCTTATACCTAATCTGATAATAACAAAGGCATAAATCAGAGTTGAACTGACATCTTTTCAAAAAGCCAGAAGGCACCACCAAATGGACACCCATGCTCCAACAAAGAGCCATAATTCGATGAGTGCCAACTTTGATGGGCAAAATAACCCACCTATAAGCAGGCACTGGATGTGACTTTAATCCCCAGAGGTCACCTCTAAAACAATCATTTCAGAACGCTCTTGCACGCTCTGAAACCAAAAAGCTGACGAGCTGCTCCCTCTTTAGGGTGCTGAAAGCTGTTGATCTTACCTTTGTGGACCTGAAGACTGAGATCCACTCTGCCAAGGCAAGCACTGCCCAAGTGTATGCAGCCATTTCTTCTAGAAGGGAACTTTAGAGCCTAAACTTTTTGTGCCAGAAAGAATATTTTTACGTATGAAGTTGTAGTCTGGGAAAAACACAGCAGCACATCACAAGCAAAGGACCACGTCACAAAGAGACACACTCCAAAGCAAAAAGAATCCTGCGTTTCAACCAGCAGCAGCAACAACAGCTCCACACAACATCTAAATAACCAGTAAACAGGCAGCCTCTACTATGCTATGTGTTATGTGTTTGTCTGTCTAGTCAGCCTGCTCCCTGTCACGTCAATAAAAATACGCAGCTATCATATTTCTGGAATTCTAGTGTTCATTAATAAACTGAAATTTTTTCGTTTCTTAAAAATGAGGGTGCTTCAGTTACCCTGAAACAGGCCTAATTGCCGGAGACCGGCTCCTACAGAGAAAGTTAAGGAAAACAGAATAGGAGCCTTACCAAATTATTTAATTAATTACTGGCATTGCTGAAGGCAAAAGCGACAATTAATTAACCAAATTTAAAACCCTTTCTTTTTTCCCCCCTACATTATTTTGCCATCCCTGGTGGTAGGCAAGTGAAACTTTCACTTTTCTATAGAACTTGCAGTAAATTCATGCTATAGTCTTTTATGTTATGAGTGTGAATTGCAGAATATGAAATGTACACACTTGCTTCCCTGTTTGAAGTTTTACCAAACTGCTGAGCTGAATCCAACCACACCTGCCCAAGTTTTCACGACTCATGTTTGAGAGGATATGAATGCCTAACAATATGCACATTAGCATCCTGTACAGTGCACCTCTTCTGCTTAATCTCTATTCAGTGGAATCCAAGTTTTGACCCTCAGGTGCCAAAATATTGTATACCCAGCTGAACCCTGAATATGTATAATGAAACCTGAAAGGAGCTCCCGACTTGCATCTCAAACGTTCTTTTTCAGTGAAGAACTCGCAGTCCAGGTGAAATCAACCCTGCCCACGGAACGTAAAAACTACAAGAAAACTGGAATTGGCTTCTCTGTTTTCAACACCGAAAAATACAAGTAAGTTCTGAAATCAAAGGATATACAGTAGACCCCTGCGAAGTCATGGTTCAGGGTTTGCGGACTCGGTCGTTCGCGGATTTTTCCTTAGAACCTAACTATTAATTGTTAGCGGAAAGCCCAAATATCCTCAGCAATTTTTTATGGCTTTTTCATTGCAATGCTGGGCCGTAGAGAGAACAGGAAGCAACCGCTGAGGGAAACGCGGTTTGGGATGGTGAAAGTAGCCAATCCGAGAGCGTTATTAATTTCTCCTTGCTGCTGTGCTGTGATTGCTGTGACGCGACTCCAGCCGAGTGTCCTTTACAAATGTTTTTTGTTATTCTTAAAACGCACAAGATGTCGCCGAATCGCCCTGTACCTTCTAAGGCTTCTGGCACTGAGCCTAAGCTCCAGAAGAAGTTTAAAACACTCCAGGAGAAGGTTGAACTACTGGATTTGCTCTGGAAACTAAAAAGTTATGCTGCAATAGCACGCCACTATGGCATTAATGAAAGCGCTGCACGCTACATAAAGCAGAATAAAGCAGCGATCCGGAGTACCATATCTGTAAGTTTCTGTAATAGTGCCAAAAAGGTAAAGACCGTAAAGAATAAAAATATCGTCAGGATGGAATCTGCCTTGGTATTGTGGATCACCAACTGCAGGAAGAAGAACATCCCCTTGGATGGTAACATCATCTGTGAGAAAGCATGGAAACTGTACCAGCAGTTTGCTACAGGAGACAATGTAGCAACTTCCCATCACAATGTTCCTGAAACCTGTAAAGAAAAGCCAGCCTGAAGAAGAGGCGCTACCCGAGGAGTTTTAAATCCTCTGCATTGTCCTGCACAGCTACTTCATCATCAATATAATTTATCATTGGTGAGTACCCATACATTTTACTGTATTTTAATTAAATTAAATTATGTATTTACTCTGCTTATAACAAAGAAAACGACAGCTCATACCAAAGTAAAAGTGCTTGCATGAATTACAGTACATATAGCGGTAACATCGGTATTTTACATTCTAGCACCACGGGAGACACAGCAGTACAGTACTGTACAGTATATGGGTTTACCTTTACATTGTTTTTAGGTAATGTATTAAGGTAATTTTTTAGGTAATGTATTAATGCATTAAGCCGAGTTTGTAGTGAAATTAAAGTGCTTTGGGGGCATACTGTATTTAGGGTTTAAACTATAAAATAGACATTTAAAAGGCATTTTTAACCACATCCAAAAGTCGCGGTTTTTCACAATTTGCGGGTGCTCTAGGAACGTAACCCCCGCGAATTTTGGGGGTGTACTGTAAACATCTTTTAAACGTGTTAATGACTAAAAGTGGTACTGTTGTTTCTTTCTGCTTTATTATTATATTGTAGAAATGGTTAGGATTAGGAAATGGTTTTCAATAAAATATCCATGACTTTGTTTACATTCTATGAAAGCCTTAACCTTGATCTTGTAGAAGTTAGAACTCCACCATACTGTATGTAAAGAGTTAAACTGACTGGTGACCTATTCTGGTCCCCAGTGCCACCCGATGTGTATAGTAGGAAGAGTTAGCAGGTAGCCCCTCTGTGGTTCATCAGTGGTGCCTGCATTTCTGTCTTTAAGCTCTTTACAACTGTCTGACACCGCTACCAGCTTTGCAGGTGTTTCCATTTGTACGTTAAAGTCATGTGTGAATTTACTTAAATGTGAAAATTCCCTTAACCACAAGCTGAGATAACACATCTGTGCTGTCCATTTTAGTAGAATGAACTATGAACATGCGACTGAGGAAGGCAGGATACATTTTTCATTCAGGCGTCTGACAACAGTTGTGACAGAACGTACCTAGATAATTGGTAATTCCAGAATGCTTGCTCCTTTTTGCGTGACCCTTGTGAATTGCTTGCTTTGCTCATCTGCTGCAAACACATTTACAAAAAGCTGTTACACGTCAACATGTCAGTATATAACTGCAGGCAGTATCGCCTCACTAGCTCAGTACATGAAACAAACAAAAAAAAAAAATACAAAAAACATACAGTGGATCTTGTCATCTTTTTAATTTGCTGTGTTTTCTGATTATGCAGGTCAGCACTTTATGTCATTAACACAGATATTAATGTGTGTACACTTCATCAGAGGAACTGCATACTGTGGTATGCAACAAACAGTGTCTGTGCGCATTACTAGGGGCAAAGCCAGCTCATGGGGGGGAAAAAAAAATAACAGTTCATTTACAATTATAAAATGTTCATTTATATTATTAGCTTTTTAAAAAATTAAGTTCAAGGATAGTTAGATTTTTTTTTTTAACTGGTGGCTTCTGGGAATTGATTAGGAATCAGTGGAAAATTTGACAGGAATAGTAAAGTACTACTAAAATGTTTGGGACGCTGGCGGCCAGCTGCTGTTTTTTGTGTACACAATTTTGTGTTAACTGTATAGTTCATAAGCTAAAAAGAATACTTCAGTTCATCCTCATGAGAACATGTGCTGATACGTTGACGTGTCCACTACACTAGGGGCTTTTCAATTTCTTGTAGGATTCACCACATGAATTCAGAGATGGTTGTGCTTCCTTCCACTTCCCTTTAAGATGCCACTTCAATGGTCACTGCCTCCGATTTTCCTGTTGTTGCTTCGGTACATGTGACATGCAGAGATCCGTCCCTAAAAAATGAAAAGGAGCAAGGAGTTGAGAATGCTGTCGGTGAGTAGTTCATGCCTTCAGAGATGTGAGCACATTCAATATGAAAGGTATAACAAGAATAGCAGTCAAATTGTGTTTCCTTGGAAATATACTGTATGTACCACCTCAGCCACACCCCCCAAAATGTGCCACTTTTTGAAAAAAGCTGCATTGTCAAGATTGCAGTTGTTTTTAATGTTACTCTAAATAAAGCTTTGATTCATTATCATGCACTATCATCTCCGTAACATTGCCCGCAGTCCATTTCTGTCATTTAACACTAGAATTACCAGAGCTTACGAAAAACCTTGTAGATCTGTCCCACCTTAAATCGCTTCTCACCTCTCCGTCAGCATCTTTTGTCCTTTAAATGTGTTGATAAGCAGTAAGCAGTCTGCTATCACATCCCCCCACCTTGCACAGTTTCCTCAGCTCAAGTCTGTTTACATGCGTGTCAGTTGTTTGGAGTTTTATAGCGTGAGAAGTCAAGCAAAATGACACCTTTTATAAATACTGTATCGTTATTTGGAACACATGCATTTCATGTGTGTTCCGTGTCTACAGCGATCTATGTAAACACATCGTTAAAAAAAATGTTTTCATGTTTTAGTACTAATTGACAAAATGTACACATCAAGTTCAAGTTATCAAAGAAACACTTTCACAAAAGGTACAAATATTTTATTCAAAAATATAACTGCAGAAAAACAACATGCGTTAGGGTGCGACATTGACACGCATTTACTACGACTGCTTCGGTGGTGCAACGGTATCAACTGTTGACTGGTAATCAAAACTTCACGGGTTCAAGACCAGACGAGTCCGTTTTGAGAAGTGAGCTGCTCGTATTCTTACTATTGTAGAATAAAAACTTACATTTGATTTCAGTCTGTAACAGCCGGTGATTTATGATACTTGTAAAGGTTAGCTTTGTTTATTTATTTATTTATTTTTAATTCAGTTTCATTCTCTCAGTCACGTTCACGATCCTAACTTACCCCCCCCCCATCTGACACTGCTATTTTCACATAAAGACGCGCTATACTTGTGACTTTAGGCTGTAAGAAGTAAGTAACTAAATCCAAATAAATAATATTGAATCTGGCTCTCATATACAAAGTACAGCGACAGCAGCTTCCACCTGCAGCTATAGACTCTTCAGCTTGCAAGCGACTTTCCACGCTAGTGTTTACATCTGGACGGTGTATGTGCCCTAAAAAGAAGTCTGACTGCATTCTGGTACCAATGCTTGCGAACTTAAGTGTCTGTGTGCACTTTTCGTGGCATTACACGTGTATTTTTTGAGCATGCCTGTATCGCTCAAACACAGGAAGCTCTGCAGTGTACTTGTGACTTTAGGCTGTAGGAAGTAAGTAACTAAATCCAAATAAATAACATTCAATCTGGTTTTTATGTAAGTAACATATAAATGTTGATGTACAAGTATAACAAAACAAGTGCACTTTTATTCAAGACTATAACCGAAGAAAAAAGAAAGCAAATTAAACTACTTTGTAAATAATAAATATTATATAAATGTTATTTATTTGGATTTATTTAATAACTTCCTACAGAGTGCAGAGCTATAGCGCGTCTTTATGTGAAAACAGCAGTGTCAGATAGGGTGGTAGGGTAGGGTTGGATCGTGAACGCGACCGAGAATGAAACTGAATAAAAAAAAACAACAAAGCTAACCTTTACAAGTATCATACATTTACACCAGCTGTTACAGATTGAAATCAAATGTATGTTTGGTCGCAGATGGCTGCGACCCGGCCCAGAAGCCTCGGAGGGCTTGCGCTCCCTCAGACCATCTGGGGGTAACCACCGTGGTGCCTTTGGTGGCCACGGGTACAGGGCTTTGAAGCTCAACCCTGTACGGGCCCGTGGTCACCCCCAGGGGGTACCCCAATACCTTGGGGACCCTGCACCTCAGCACTTCCACCACACCCGGAAGTGCTGGGGGGGAGGGGGGGGGAGAAGAGGAGCAGGGACATGCAGAGTGCTTCCGCGGATACAGCCAGCACTTCTAACACACGGGGGCGTGTCGGTGGGAGATTGCCGGGAGACACCTGGAACACATCCGGGTGTGGATAAAAGGGGCCGCCTCCCTCCATTCGATGGCTGGAGTCGGGAGAGGAGAGAGAGATAGCTCAGAGGAGAGGAGTGGAGGCAGTCAGAAGAAAAGGCACTGTGAGAAGGCCTGGACTTAAAGGGGTGATTGGTGCTGCAGCACTGGGTTTGTGCTCACTTTATTGTAAATAATAGTTGTGAATAAACATGTGTGGTGTTAAAACATCGTGTCTACCTGTCTGTGTCCGGGCTGTACCCCCCAGTTTTTATTGTAAAATAGTAAGAATAAAAGCAGCTCACTTCTCAAAACAGACTCGTCGGGGATCGAATCCGTGAAGTTTTGATTATCAGTCAACAGTTGATACCTTTGCGCCACCGAAGCAGTTGTAGTAAATGCATTTCAATGTTGCACCCTAAAACGTGTTGTTTTTCTGCAATTATATTTTTGAATAAAAGTGCACTTGTTCTGTTATACTGTATATATATTTGATATTTGGACTTCAGGCTTCACACATTATAAAACTTCATGTCTACATTTTGTCAATTGTTACTAAAACATGAAAAAGTTTCTTTAACGATGTGTTTACATAGATCGTTGTAGACACGGAACACACATGAAATGCATGAGTTCCAAATAACGATATAGTATTTACTAGCAAAATACCCGCGCTTCGCAGCGGAGAAGTAGTGTGTTAAAGAAGTTATGAAAAAGAAAAGGAAACATTTTAAAAATAACGTAACAGGATTGTCAGTGTAATTGTTTTGTCATTGTTATGAGTGTTGCCGTCATCAAGGATTTGATTATCATTATTTCTTTCAATCAGGTTCGTATTTGGAGAACGTGTTGTGTTCAAGTTACATTCCGTGTTTGTCAACCGTTGTAAAGATAACAGGTTTCATTCATCGAAGTGTTCACTACCCAAATCACTACTCATGAATCTGAGATGTTTAACAGGCATTCCCGGTATTAAGTTGTGGATTTGCCTGCGAATATTTAGTGGCAGCGGGTCTATGAACTTGTGGAATTGCCTGCGAGTATTTAGTGACAGCGTCACAAAGTTGTTTCCGTCTAGCTGCATCAGAAAATGTACCACGACGTCTGACACGCCTCCTTTTTACTGTTTTCTCACAGCTTGGATTGCTGCTGCCATAATCGGTTTGAGTTTCATGGTTTGTTTCAATTACATTAGTATTTGCAGGACTTGTGTTGAGGTGACATTCGGCATCTGTCAAGTGTTGGAAGCATACAACCGGCTTCATTGATAACTTCGCATCCAGCTTTTGAGTTTAAACATTCATAAACATGAAAGTGTCCACTACTCAAATCGTCACCTGTGAATCTAAGATATTTAAGAGGCATTGGCGGTTCTCCAAAGGTGTAAAATATTTGGCCATTTCGGTACACTTGAAAGCGACAACCGAACAATTCAGCGGCAGCCATCAACTCACATGCAGAACCATAGGTGAAGGGCTTATGTATTCCACTCTTATAGTGCCCCTGTGTAGTATAATTATCTCCTGTACCGTCATCAGTCCACACCTTGAACCTGTCCCTGTCATTCAATACATAAGACACAATGTTCCTCCGGATATCAAGATTGAGCCTGATATGGCCGTGCAATATGTAACACAGAGAATGTAAAAGGCAGGCGGCATCTCAAGGTATGGAAACCACTTGGTAAGTGACAGTTCTTTGATCGATGGTGATCACCTCGATAGACATGTTAATGGGGGTACAGTTGGAACGATAAAGGAAATGGGTACCTGAACAGTAAACTAAGTCTAAAATACCTACACAATAACAATAATCGTAATAAACGAACAATAAAAGAGTGGAGTAGCCGTGGATTAAATAAAAAGGCTGCAGTTATCAGCAGGGAAACGTGAATACTGTGGCGAAGCAAAGAAGGGAATGAAGAGACCAGAGCGACGGACGGCCTTATATGGGTAGGCAGTCAATTACGTGGGAGGCGTAGGGATGGGGGACGCAATATAGGCAGACAGCCAACTACGTGAGAAGCGTGGTGATAGGGGGACGCAACGCCGCCTCACACGGCGACCGAGCTGCAGGCTATGGACGTATATATGTACTTAAGTAGGATTCAATTATGACCGTTACGCGTAAAATTTCAAAATGAAACCTGCTTAACTTTTGTAAGTAACCTGTAAGGAATGAGCCTGCCAAATTTCAGCCATCTACCTACACGGGAAGTTGGAGAATTAGTGATGAGTGAGTCAGTCAGTCAGTCAGTGAGGGCTTTGCCTTTTATTAGTATAGATAAAAGGTGTAATTTTGCTTGACGTCTCACTCTATACAACTCCAAGCAACTGACACGCAGGTAAACAGTCTTGAGCTGAGAAAACTGTTCGCCAGTGGGGGATGTTATAGCAGACTGCTTGCTGCTTATCAACACATTTAAAGGACAAAAGACGCTGACTTAGAGGTGAGAAGCGTTTTAAAGTGGGACAGATCTATGAGTTTTTTGTAGGCTCTGGTAATTCTAGTGTTAATGATGCTCAAACTCTGGTTCATTGTTTCATAATGTCTTGTATAAGATAATTGTATTTCCCTCTTCATTGGCTTCCCTACAAAATCTATACAGAAGCTACAGTATATTCAGAACTCCACAGCTAGAGTCCTCACCCACACAAAGCGTTTTGCTCACATCTCCCCCGTTCTCTCCCAGCTTCACTGGTTACTGGTTTCATCAAGGATTAAATTCAAGATTCTACTTCTCACCTTCGCCCTACGTAACTTTGCCCCCCTCTACCTCACTCAGCTACTAGCTCATTACACTCCTTGTCGCTCTCTCAGATCCTCAAGCAGTAATCTCCTTACTGTCCCACGCACCAGACTCACCACCCTGGCAGGCAGGTCCTTCAGTGCTATAGCCCCTCAACTTTGGAACTCTCTTCTTGAGTCTCTCCGAGATTGCTCCTCTTAATGCACTTTTAAATTTCCACTGAAAACTTTCCTCTTCTACAAACTCTTGTCATCTGTGTATTTTTTTTTTTTTTTGTACTCTGTATGTAAAGCGACCTTGTGTTTGTGAAAGGCGCTCAATAAATGTAACTTGTTATTATTTATTATCATCATCACAGGCTAATTCTAACATTAATGCTATACCACACAATTTTTGTTTTATTTTACTACATTTAAAAAGTAAAAGAAAATCTTGAGCTGTAGAAGATGCTCAGTTTTTTTTTTGAGCTGTGGTGATACCTTTTCATGGTGAGTACTGCAAGGATGTCGTGGTTTTCTTCTTTTTTCACCAAATCTTTAAGAACAATCTGTGGAAGATGGAGACACTGATCAAACAGTGAAGGGCTATGTAAAGAGCAAAACTAAATATCTACTACAACATTACAGCAAATAAATATAAATATTTAGCACTGTTGAAGTCAGACATCACACTGAAAGTGTTTTCAAGTTTGCTTTATCAAGTTATGCTGCTTTATTTATTACTACTTTAATGCTAGATGTGTAGCAAGGCCTCACATTTTGTCAAAGAACACTTCATCAGGTTACCTGACATTTGCAGTTTGTATACATTTGCATAATCACAGCCAAGTTAAAAACGGACTCCAGCTTCCAATTCCTAAGTCCCGTAAACACTAACTTCATCTAACATACGTGATCAGAGGTTTCCTTCTGCTTATTTATTTGCACTCGGCAGAACTGGCTCTCACTACATGGTCCACTGGTATATTTGCTATTGCACACACTGCATCTTATACTGCTCAGATATATCTGGATGAACTATCCCTGCTTTCCACACATTTTTTGTCTTTGTCCCAACACTTCACAGTCTTCAACAACCCACAAATTTAGAGCTTTCAAATACATTTTTAGCAGTGAAGTGGACTGGTTTGAACAGCATGTCCCCAAGAGGCTGAGCTGCCCCTGACTCATTACAAATGGCACCAAATATCAGTCTGCTGTGCTCTTCTGTTTTTAAGTACAATCATAAGCTAACCCACTTGAGCCACAGGTCACTGAGAAAGAACTAGAACATCTACTTTTGGGTAGAGCACACAGAGCATTTCGTAATCAAGCCTGGGGAAATTAAACTACCGTATATGCTCACGTATAAGTCAGGTCTTGAATCCCGAAAAATCAATCATAAAATTAGACCCCGGCTTATACGCCCGTTCAAAAATGCGACACTTATTTTTTATTTACATCTTCTTACCTTCTACAATCTCGCATCAGTTTCTCAGACACTTTGAATTTTAACTATTGTTAAAAGTTCATAAAAAAAAAACACTTTGGGTAAACATCTGTTTACCGTATATACTCACGTATAAGTCGGGTCTTGAAACCCGAAAAATCAATCATAAAATCAGACCCTAACTTATATGTCCATTCAAAAATGTGACACTTAATTTTTTTCTTACCTCCTCCAATCTTGCATCAGTTTTTCAGACACATCGAATTTTGTTGCAGCCGTGCAGTTACCAATTTCTTTCGCTACTTCAGCGACGTTTAATTTAAAACTAGCTTCAAATTTTTTTCTGATTGAACGCTCCATCGTAGATAAGGGATGCTCTTACAATAAAAGTGTATGAGGGTGTGAGATGCAAAAAACACAAAACAGTGCAAACCTTGCTTCAGAATAGTTTGGGTATTACCATGTGGTCACGTAGGCACAATCGAGTGAGAGGTTTGAACATGCACAGATACAGCTCATTGCTGCACCCACATAGAGAAAAAGGCAGTGTGCTCTGTGGTTACTCTCTCAGGTGGGCGTTAGCATATCATAATCCTTTGTACCAACAGCATGAGTTTTCTGCATTCGACTTATACAACGACATTATAAAATACCAGAAATTAATACTGTAAAATCAAGTCCCGGCTTATCCACAGGAGAACTTATCCGCAAGTAAATACGGTACCTGCTCTGACATTTGGATTTTGTCTTAGTTGGTACAACTGTAGATCTGCTGCACTCAGAAGATGAATGTCAAGTATCAGTTTTTTGGGGTTATGTCATTACAAAAATATATGTTTTTATTTCTGAACTTGCTCTATAATTGGATACAACTGTTAATAACTTTAGGGCTTTACCCCAATTTTTTACTTTTAAAGTTAAACTGTATTTTAAAAAGACTATACAATGATCACAATTGGGCACTGAAATTCTTATCTTTAATTGCAGGCAGTGCAGTGTAGTGGTTAAGGCTTTGGACTTCAAACTTTGAGGTTGTGGTTTCAAATCCTGCTACTGACACCATGTGACCTGTCTGTGCTCCAATTGGAAAACCAATAAGAAATGTAACCAATTGTATCATAAATATTGTAAGCTGCTTTTGAAAAGGGTATCAGCCAAATAAGTAAATGTAATGCAAGTCTACCCTACACCGAATCAAAGCTATCTTAAGCAGAAATATTTATTAACCCCCTGACATTAACACTCAGACATGACTTGGGTTCAGAAATTTATGTAAACACAGTTAAGGCTGAGTTACTCGGGTGATATGTGCTTTACAGCGTTACGTCCAAATAACGCTCAGGACAATTTCTTCTGCCATCTACTGGCTAAACTAACAATTCTGCAAAGATAACAGGAAAAGATATCTATACGTTTTGCAACTTTATGGTAACTCATCAATATTCAATTAACATGGCAAATGAAAATCCATTAAACCTGTTTCAGAACAAACTAAAACTGAACCATTACTTGAATTGAGCGAATTAACGATGATGTGAATTGGTCATCAGACTTTGATACAGACAGGGAAACTGACACTTGTTCTGTAGATTCCGACCTGCCAGGTTTCAGTGATGCCGGCTTAATATTACTGCTGTTAATCCTGCACCTCCTAATTGCTCATTTACGATATAAAGATGTCAGCTGATCATGATTATCTGGACTATTTATGATTTGTTAATGATAGTCTGGTGGAGAAAGTTGTTGCTATGCTGAGCAATGTCGGAAAAGTCACAGTAAACCATTTGCTTAACTTGGTCTCTGTGGCTGCAGGTGACATGTGGGTGTTTTTCAGTCTCCTGATTCTGCAGTACATAGTGGATAAACCAGTCCAGAGATGGAACTGGTCCACAAACCAATTGTTGCAGACACCCATTTTCAGAATAGTTATGAATGAGTGATGGTTTTTCACTCCTTATGAAAAGCTTGCATTTCACTAATAACAATGCATATGATGAAGCCAATCACCCAGCACCAAAACATTCCAAACTATGGGATGTGTATCAGGTAATCTTCAAAATGCCCAAGGTTAATGTTCCAGATTGTGATACAAGTCTTGTGGGTTATAAGAGAAGACTGTTGTGGATACAGTACATAACTCCAAATGGACATGATTTGGTATCAAGTTCTACATGCTGTGAGAGGCAAGCTCTGGGTATATCTGGAACTCGATACTTTGACTCTGCTACGGTGACAAGTGTGATGGCAAGTATAGTCAATATGGCATTGCTACATCAACTATGCCGTCACTGGTGGGCCCTTTGCTTGACCAAGGTTACTATATAATGATGGGGAGTGGAGTCAGGCGATTGGCAGTGTGGTGCTGAGATGAGCACATGACTGACACTCGAAGAACAGGGATTACTCCTGCTTAGCGCCCCAAGAAACAAGAGCAACCAAGTGCTCCGAGTAGAGCAGTGTGATGGCGGCAGGAGACAAGAGCAGGGCTCACTGGATCTCTGTGACGCCAAAGGATGGCAGCAAAGGTTACAAGCCAGGATTTAACAGTTGACTGTACTCGTCAGTCGATGTCTCCTAGTGTTGAGGAGACTGATAACAGTGAGCTGAAGAGATATCAAGTGCTATGGTGCATGGTTTTATTTATTTATTTAAAAAAAAAAAAGGATGGATTACTGCCTGAGATTTTACCCTTGTTTTAAAGGATATATTTATTGTTATTTATTTACTGACTTAACCTCCACGTCACTTATTTTTATGGATTATTTATGTATTTATTAATGGAAGCACTGCACTGTTTTGCACTGTTGTGGAAACGAAAGCCATTTAGCACTTTGCACCAACCCTTGCTGTGTCCTAATCGCCTGGCTCATCTCAATTTATGACTATTGATGGTCACCAAATTCAAGGACATAGCTGCAGCCTGCCTAAACCATCACAGTAATATGAATGTTTACTATAAAAGAGCAAAATGGCCTTACCTGAGCAACTTTCTTTGCTTCGGTGGCACAGTTATTCTGTACAGACTGGTACAATTCCAGACAAACAGAGGATCCAGTTCCAGGACAATGCAATGTATGATGTCTCCTGGCTGGCAGAGGAGTACCAGAGGGAAGCAAGACTGTGTATATATCAGCTCCAGAATCATTTACTTCCTGACAAATAAGAATGCATCAACCAAGTTAGTGGCGTCCACTTATTAAAGAAATCAAGTTTTAGCATAAAGACTGAAAATATACTTGTTACCTTGACAGTTATGTCTGAGGCACAGCACTCAACTGTGAGTGTCTCATCATCTAGAGTGGAGCTGTCTTTACCAAGCAGTATCCCAGCCTCTATAGCAGCTCCAACAGGAATCACCTCATCTGGAGGAATTGAGTTAAGCAGCTCAACATCTGGAAACAGGTCCCGGATCATTTGCTGAAGCTTTGGAATCCTAGCTGACCCTCCACACAAGACCACCTACAAAAACAATATTTTTCTCTCTGTCAAGGAAACTGGAAACGGTTTACTATACAACTGCATGATGAAAACATATACAAGAACACCAAGAATCTCCATCATTCTTTCACTCTCATGCAAAGACCGACCTTTTTTTTTTTTTTTTGCAGTTTCATCACTTTGACTAGAGCTATAATCTTTCTCCCCTCTTCTGTATTTTAACTAATCCTGATTCTAACGTACTGTCGAGGGATGATCATCTACTGTACTACACAATAACAAGTGTCCTTCACTTGTGTGAAATGGAACATATCTCAGTTTGGAGAAGAGTACTGCGTTTACTGTTTATTTTGAAATATGTCAGTATTTATACAGTATGCAAGAAGCCTTGTGATGCATTTCAGGAATGCTGATATATAAAGTTAAAAAGTAACTCATTAACTAACTAATTGGTGAATCCTCAAAACTCTTCCTCAATACATGGCCACATAGAGGCCATATGTTTACATACACCTTGGCTAAAAACTTTCAAACTCAAAATTCCCCAATTCATCACATTACCAGACAATTCACATGTTAAGTCAATGTACTCGAGGCCCATATTATTTCCTCTCTACCTGTCTCCTTACTGTAAACAGCACTGGTGCCTCCAGTAATTGATGTATTTACTTTTAGCAGCTTCTGAGTTGCTAATGGTCATTATTATTGGGACACCTCTAGTTGTATACAAGGGGCATACCTGCAGAGCTAGTGCCACCTTGTCCGAAAATCCTAAGAACTGACCTGAAGTGGAAAAATTGTGGATCTTCTCAAGCTGGCTTTCTCTTTAGGAGCCATCTCCAAAAGGTTCAAGGTACCAGGAGCAAAATGAATTGTACAAAAATATAAAAAGCATGGGACTGTACAGACTTTAAATTGTTTAGGAAGGAGGCACAAAATGACTCCCAGGGATGAACAAAAATTTGTTTTGAAAGGTTAAACAGCATAGACAACAGAAGAGCTGAAACATGTTCACTACACAGCTATCTTTGCCTCCTTATCAAAAATGAAATGCCATAATCTTTATAGATATACTGCTCATTGCACTTTTGGCCACTAGATGACCAAAGTTTACTCACACTGATACTTCAGAATATTCTGTATGATACATTGTAAGCAGTATGTTGACAAAATGTAACAGCTAGACCTAAATAAAGAAATAAGAATCCTCAATTAATTAATTCATTAAAATGGTTTCCAGCAATGTGTTTTGAAAGTCCACACACTTCCTTCTAGCAATATAAAAAATATGAAAAAGAAAGTCCAATTTCTGGAAGTATACAATACATTAGATAATATGCTAGTGATGAAGAACTATTATTGCACTAAATTGCTATACTGGTCCAAAAATGTAAATATACTTGTCTGCAGTATGCTGTGTCTTTGTGTATAGTATAACCAGCACATAGCAAACATATATCCAAGATAATAAGAGAGATTCTTCTTACATAGCAGAGAGAAAGATTTACAGCTGCTGATTACTGTATATACTCGCGGATAAGTCGGGACTTGATTTTATCATATAATTTCTGGTACTTAATAATGTCGGTCGTATGAGCTGAACATGGAAAACTCACGCTATTGGTCCAAGAGATTATGATATACTAACGGCTACCTGAGAGAGAACCACGGAGCACATTGCCTTTTTTTTCTTGTATATATTGTGCCTTTGTGACCACACGGTAATACCCAAACTTTTCTGAAGCAACGTTTGCACTAATTGGTAACTACTCCGCTGCAACAAAATTCAATGTGCCTGAGAAACTGATGGAGGAGGAAAGAAGATGTGTGTAAAAAAAAAAAAAAAAAAAAGTGTCGCATTTTTTAACTGATTTTATGATTGATTTTTTGGGTTTCAAGACCCGACTTATATGTGAGTATATATGGTAAGCAGATGTTTACCCAAAGTTTTTTATATGAACTTTTAACAATAATTAAATTAAAATGAAATTTAAATAAAGTACAGAAATGGAGTAAGAAAAAAAAAAAAAAATAACAGGCAAATCCTTTAAAACTTAACTTTTAACGAGAACAGCTATCTCATCACTCAACCACGCACACGATTCTTGGGCAATACATATTGTATACTCAACAGCACCTATTCTCACAGTTTATACTGACTTAAAGGCTTCAGTTGATAGTAATAAAAATGTTTTCATTGCTTTCTTAACTTATTGATTGCTTTTAATTTGCTCAAATGAGTTTTTTTAAAATGGCAAATCCAATTTAGACAAGCCAAACTACACATATGCTAAAAAGAGGATCTTAAAAAACACCCTAAATCAAAACCTAAAATTGGCTTGCAAGGAACACATGATAATGTGATGGATTCAGAATGGCTGGAATTGTGAAGGAAACGCTGCCTAAGCAAACCTAGCCATTTAGCTGGCTCACAGCTTTCTTCTTGAGTTTATCATTTGTCTTCAGGATTTCTCTTGCATTTGTGTTTCACTTCAGGACCTCTTAATACTGAAATAAAAGCTGACAGCAGGCGGCAAAAAGCAAAATAAATTAATGGTTTTATCCCCGTGACCATCCTCATTTAAGGAATGAATGATTTGCTGGATGCCCCATTAATCTGGTCTGTGGAGAATTCTAGGGGGAATCGGCTCAAAAAGGAACAGCTGCCAAGGCAATAAAATGACAAGACCCAAGATCTCTCAACCTGAAGATCTAAACAGATTTGGCAGACATTTACTCCTCCCTTCAAAAAAGATGGAGTGGAAAATGTGCAAATGCCAAAAAATAGTGAAAGGCAAGAGTTAGGGAATTGAAATAAAAAGGTTTTAAGGAGCCACAAGGATGCAACAAGTTAGTTCTAGAACAAATCTGGCAGTTGAGGAAGGGGGGCTTAACATAACATTTAACATAGCATGGTGCACTGGGATTTAAAATATTGAAGGAAAAAAAAGACTTATACCCAGAAGCTTTCAATGGTAAAATTCACAATAACTGGGGGAAAAAATAAAAAAAGGATTACTGACACAGTAAATGTTTTACTGGTTCAATATATAGACTTTGGATAGGGGTCATGAATACTGGAAAAAAAAAACAGTATGCCATGTATGTACTCGTCAAAGATCCTGCACTCAGGCAGAGGATAGACAGCCAAACACCATTACATAAGAAAAAAGGAAAACATTTTTGTGTTAGTGAAAATTCTGCTGTGACCAACACTGCTAAGTGGATCTAGTTGGTATCCTGCTTAATTTTTTGGTTTGATATGCATAATATTTTTCCTGCTGTGCACTAACAGCACTGCCTTTATGAACCAAGTGGCCATATAAGGGCTAGGTACTTGTTTTGTGGAGTTGTTGTTTGAAGAAGCTACGTTAACATGGGACAAGGGTATGAGCTTGTTATCCAAAAGCAGCCTTCTAAAAACTATACAATCCTAGGAGCTTTTGCTGTCAGCAGAGTGTTTCAAGAAACTGGATCTTACTTCTTACCTTACTGATGTCACCCGTTGAAAAACTGACTTGTTCCAAAAGAGTAACAACTGGTTGAATGCTCTTATTGAAGAGTGATGAGCACAGAAGTTCAAATCTAGCCCTGCAGTAAGACACAAAGTGAGTATCGTGACAGATTATTCTATAGTTTCCAGAGCTAGTATACATTACCGTCCACTGCTTACCTGGACACATTGCAATCAAAGTCCATCCCGTCATAGAGAGAGTCCACAAAGCAATTGGAACTTCCTAGTGTCGACAAAGAATGCTTTGCAGTTTCAGCACTGTTCATTAACTTCATCATTGCTCTTGGGTTTCCTCTTATATCGTGCTTAAATGATCTATAGTAAAAGAAAAAGGTTGTTTCAAATTTTTGTGAAAGGGCACAATTGTAATTAACTTTTTTCCAAATTTTAATCAGACATTCTTAGAAACATCCAACAGCTTATAAATTTATATAAATGACTGCTGTTTATGAAATCTGCAAAATATTCGATCTACTGTGGATGCCTTCATGTTAATTTAACAAAGTTTAATTCTTGTTAATTCAAAGCAACTGCTCTCTCATTAACTTCTAATCTAGGAGCAGAATGGTGGAGTGGTGGCTCTGAGGCTAAGGATCTGCATTGGCAATCGGAAGGTTGCCAGTTCAAATCCTGTAAATGCCAAAAGGGACTCTGCTCTGTAGGGTCCTTGAGCCAGGCCCTTAACCTGCAATTGTTCCGTCTTGGGTATGATGTTAATCTGCATCCATTCCTGCATGTAGGCCTTCCAAAATGCAGGGAAAAACTTGGGAGTTAGTGGCAGAAACAGGAATTACAGCCACCATAAAAAAACCTCACACTGGCTCCACTCCATCTAAATTAGTGTGGTGCTGAGGTTTCACCCGTTGCATGGCTGCATTTGGGTCCTAATCTGGATGCTGAGTTGGGCTGTCGTGTGGTGGGTGCGGCAATGCACTCCTAACCTCCTCCTCCTCCTAGGAGTAGGAACACATAATTGAACAAAATGGGGTAATCTTACTTTCTGAAAATATTTTTCTAATTTTAAAACTGTTGTTGTAAATAGCCCTGGTACATTAAAGTCAAAACCAAATTAAAAATACAGGCAACACATTTAGAACTAACATGTCATCATTAAACAGGAGATGCTTTTTCACTCTGCCAACCAATAACATGTAAATGAATGAATACAAAAATGTCAGAAAGCATCATCATATGAGGCTGTGAGATGGTCAAAGTCTAGAGGACACCCATTAAGTGTTATTCTTCACTCTGCTCTTACACCTTTAACAATATTTATGAAAATACACTGTTCAAAACAGTATACAATTAAAAACAAAATCACCACATCACCCTCAAAGTGTTCGATCTGCCATCACCTTAATAATGTCTACTGAACAAACTGTTTCACTCCAAGCTGCAAATACTGCAGTCCAAATTGCATTGTCCATACTGAAAATCTAGGATACACAGTTTGGCACAACACTGTGATGGTGACTTAATCCCATGGTTATACTCAATATACAGTGGTGTGAAAAACTATTTGCCCCCTTCCTGATTTCTTATTCTTTTGCATGTTTGTCACACAAAATGTTTCTGATCATCAAACACATTTAACCATTAGTCAAATATAACACAAGTAAACACAAAATGCAGTTTTTAAATGATGGTTTTTATTATTTAGGGAGAAAAAAAATCCAAACCTACATGGCCCTTTGTGAAAAAGTAATTGCCCCCTTGTTAAAAAATAACCTAACTGTGGTGTATCACACCTGAGTTCAATTTCCGTAGCCACCCCCAGGCCTGATTACTGCCACACCTGTTTCAATCAAGAAATCACTTAAATAGGTGCTGCCTGAAACAGAGAAGTAGACCAAAAGCACCTCAAAAGCTAGACATCATGCCAAGATCCAAAGAAATTCAGGAACAAATGAGAACAGAAGTAATTGAGATCTATCAGTCTGGTAAAGGTTATAAAGCCATTTCTAAAGCTTTGGGACTCCAGCAAACCACAGTGAGAGCCATTATCCACAAATGGCAAAAACATGGAACAGTGGTGAACCTTCCCAGGAGTGGCCTAGTGGCCCCAAGAGTGCAGAGACGACTCATCCGAGAGGTCACAAAAGACCCCAGGACAACGTCTAAAGAACTGCAGGCCTCACTTGCCTCAATTAAGGTCAGTGTTCACGACTCCACCATAAGAAAGAGACTGGGCAAAAACAGCCTCCATGGCAGATTTCCAAGACGCAAACCACTGTTAAGCAAAAAGAACATTAGGGCTCGTCTCAATTTTGCTAAGAAACATCTCAATGATGGCCAAGACATTTGGGAAAATACCTTGTGGACTGATGAGACAAAAGTTGAACTTTTTGGAAGACAAATGTCCCGTTACATCTGGCGTAAAAAGAACACAGCATTTCAGAAAAAGAACATCATACCAACAGTAAAATATGGTGGTGGTAGTGTGATGGTCTGGGGTTGTTTTGCTGCTTCAGGACCTGGAAGGCTTGCTGTGATAGATGGAACCATGAATTCTACTGTCTACCAAAAATCCTGAAGGAGAATGTCCGGCCATCTGTTCATCAACTCAAGCTGAAGCGATCTTGGGTGCTGCAACAGGACAATGACCCAAAACACACCAGCAAATGCATCTCTGAATGGCTGAAGAAAAACAAAATGAAGACTTTGGAGTGGCCTAGTCAAAGTCCTGACCTGAATCCAATTGAGATGCTATGGCATGACCTTAAAAAGGCGGTTCATGCTATAAAACCCTCAAATAAAGCTGAATTACAACAATTCTGCAAAGATGAGTGGGCCAAAATTCCTCCAGAGTGCTGTAAAGACTCATTGCAAGTTATCAAAGCGCTTGATTGCAGTTATTGCTGCTAAGGGTGGCCCAACCAGTTATTAGGTTCAGGGGCAATTACTTTTTCACACAGGGCCATGTAGGTTTGGATTTTTTTTTCTCCCTAAATGATAAAAACCATCATTTAAAAACTGCATTTTGTGTTTACTTGTGTTATATTTGACTAATGGTGAAATGTGTTTGATGATCAGAAACATTTTGTGTGACAAACATGCAAAAGAATAAGAAATCAGGAAGGGGGCAAATAGTTTTTCACACCACTGTATATAAGGCTCATTTTCACATTTATTGTAGTATAACATTTTTACTTGACTTTCCACATTTGTCTGACAACTACAGTATTCTAAGTCTCCATTAAAATTACAGCCTGAAGTTTGCGGAGGAGTTTATGATTAACAAACCATCTAAGGACATGTATGATGCAAGCTGAAGCAATGCATTCTACAGCCCTGCTGTGTTTGCTGCTACTAGACAGGCTGAGCTCAAAGGTGTATACACTCTTACAGACAGAGACACTTTTATGTGACAAAGTAATTGTTTTTATCTCAACAAGACAAAGTTTAACAGAATGCTCATGAAAAAGAAAAAAAATACAGAGGTACAGATCAATCAAGATGAAAGAAACCACAGTGTCATTAGGAATCAAGTAACCTGTTAATGGTGGGGAAATTCCTAAACTTTTAAGAGACCAGCTCATTAAAAGAAATTAATGAAAGTGATTATTAAAGAGGATGGAGAACCAGCTATCTAATACTGGCGTGATAGCAGACAGTCAACATGGATTTAGATGGAGGAGAACTTGTTTCATTGAGATTATGAGAGGCAACAAATGTATTTGATCATTGGGGAGTAAACAATATAACATCATCAGACTGGAAGGAAAGAGAATGGCTAAAGCAGATATAATAGATTTGTACCAACCTTCAAATGTTCTTTTATTTATTTATTTTTTTTTATTATTTTTTTAACAGAAATAAATGCCATATTGTCTTCCAAATAAAAAGCATGGTAATACATTTGAGTACTCTGGGGAAAATTATTTTTAAAAATGTAAGGAATACATATAAGAAGGTTTCAAGGATTGGAAACAAGATCTGTTAAGTGTTATATCAATCATCTGAAATGGAAAAATGTAGTTTAGTCTTTTAAACTGGTTTGCAGAAAAATGATAACCATCAACCAGAAAAAAAAAAACTATTTGTTAAAAAAATACAAGTAAAGCTATAGCATACTTTTCATGGGTTTACTAACCTAATATGAATTGATCATACAAATTAAAGACAAATGTTACCAATTAATACAAAGTATACTCTAAAAGACCCATCTTACAAATTTAAATGACCAACTGTATATATTTTTAGGTATGGAGTTAAGATTAAAAACGTTGATACCAGTGACCCATGCTGCCATATACCGTAGGTTACACCAAAATCAACACTGAGAAATGACTCCATTAAATATTAGATCTTAAAAAAAGTTTTAGAGTGGCAACAACAAGTACAAAGGGACACAGGTACACAGTGGATGTAGAGTACTTGCCTCTGAAATTCAGATGCTAAATGCTGAGCCAGGGCTTCTGTAAAACACTCCCCTCCAATGCTATCGTCGGTCTGCGTGGCAAGGACTCTGTATATCCCACTGTTAACTTCAATCAGTGTAACCGAAAGGGAAGTTCCTCCAAGCTTGTACACTAAAGCATGACTACAGAATAAAATGAAAAGGCTGTAAGTTTGCATCAGCTGTCTAAAACATTTGCAACATTTATCTGTCAAACTTTATTTTATATAGCACATTTCACAAAGCATAATACAGGTATGCCCAAGTATTTTACAAAGCGTACAAGCAAACAATTCAAAACGTAAATTGCAATACAAATGAATAACAAAGTTTAAAGTTGATAGACAAGTGCAGTGCAATGAGCATTATTATAATTTACACACAAATATCAGAGCATAAGATACAAACAGGCATAGCTGACATAAAAATGTGCAGTTTAAATGTTCATGTTAAACGTTAGGAGATGGGAGTAGCCACAATTCTAAAAATCAGTGTTCACTGATAGATCCATTATGTTGAATGACTAGTAATGAAGACATAACAAGGTTGGTATTTTGGCATCAGAGGAAAGGTATTGTAGGAATCTTGTACTTTTTGTAGGCAACAAAAAAGATTCTGTTGTGATGTTCCAAAGTAAGATTCTATCAGCAATGAACCCAAGAACAATGGACCACTTAAGCATGGTGACAGAATGTAGTGGCAAACTCCCACAATAACAGAACTGAATTGACTATATCTGTTTGGTTTATTTAATACCTATATTCTTTGAGCCAAACCCATTTTAAAAGGTAATGCAGAAAAATACACTATATGGCCAGTAGTATGTAGACACGACCACCCTCAGCAAAATGAATGTGTTCAGGTGTTTGAGCCACACCCATTGTTAACATTGTAATAAAATCAAACACCTAGCCACGCAATCTCCATTGACCAAACACTGGTAGTAGAATGGGTCGTACCGAAGAGCTCAATGGGTTATAACAGGTGCTGGCATAGGAAACCACTGTTGCCACAAATCATTATGTGAAATTCCTACTCTCCTAGATCTACCCCATTCAATTGTTAAGTGCTATTGTTGTGAAGTGGAAGAGTCACATATTGGGCCATCAAGTGCTGAAGCACATAAAAATTGTCTATTCTCTGTTGCATCACCTACACCAGAGTCACAAATTGCCTCTGCAAGCAGCATCAGCACAAGAACTGTAGCTTCATGAAATGGTTTTCCATTGCTGAGCAGTGGCACAAAAGCTTAAGATCATGATGTGCAGCTCCAAGTTTCAACTGGAGTGGTGTGAAGCACACTGTTGTTGGACTCTGGAGCAGTGGAAACATGTTCTCTGGAGTGATGGCTCAAGCTTCATTATTTGACAGTCTGTAGTCCAGAAGGCAGCATTCTCTTGGTATTCATCCATTCTCATCAGATTCTTCCATCATTGTGCCTACTATAATATTTGGTGGAGGAGGGATAATGGCCCAGGGAAGCTGGTCAGGGTTTGTGCTAGGCTCCTTGGTTCCAGTGAAGGGTACTATTAATACTACAGCATACAAAGGCATCGTAAGCAATTTGGGCACTTCCAGCATGACTTTGCCTCAATCCATGAAGCCAGTTTCATAAACACATGTAGGAAGTCAAGTAGTGTGCACAGATCCCTGACCTCAACCCTAGAGAACACCTTTGGGATGAATTGGAACACTGATTGAGATTCATGTCTTCTCGTTCAACATCAGTACCTGACCTCACAAATGGTCTTTTGACTGAATAGGAACAAATTCCTATAGACATATGTGAAAATCCTGTGGCAAGCCTGGGACAGGATTGTTTGGAGCAACTCCATATTAATGCCCATGGTTTTGGAATGAGATTTCCAACAATCTCATAAAGACATGATGGTCAAGTGTCCACATAGTGACGTACTACTAATGTACAATAGTAGGTCTTATGTCCAAAACTGGACTTAATGTCACAGAAAGGTAATTGTACAGTCTCAAATAAACACATACACATGGTAAAAACTGATGGAACATCTGTTCATTTTTTTTTTCATTTAAAATGATTTGTTTATCCAGTCTGTTAAAACATCTTAAAAGCATTTAATGCTGGCAGATATTGTCCTGGCAATATCTAACCAGCTATTCTGTGAACCTGCTTTTTCCACGGCAGGACTACATATACATTTATTGACAGCTTTGGCAATTACATCTATTTTAATTTATTTTGGTCTCTTGGATACCACTTTAACTTTTGGCAAGGTGATACCACTTAGTGATGGGATAGGGCATTAAAGCATATTCCACTCAACAGTTTCATACATCACTGCCAAAACATTTTCCAAGAAAACAAGTTCTCATTCAGCACAAAAAAAAAGGACAGGCATTCAAGTGAACTGTCTACATTCTTTTCATATTAACTATGGGTCTAGTATGGTATGTTTTATCTTTGTGATTGATCTCATCTGAGAGTATGCATTTCTCTTTTTTTGTTACAAGTGTCCAATACTCCATAATGCAACATTTTACTGATGTCCTTAGTATGAACTGTGTTCAAGCTTATTTATTGAGTGGTAGCCTTTTGTATTTGTAATATTAAAAACATTATATAAAACTTTTTAAATCATGTAGCACAATGATTAATGTATCATATAAAATAAAATGCCAAAAGATGTCTAGCAATGCCATTTCATTAATACAAAGCCATATTAAATCACAATGCAATTTAATTATCACAAGTATAAAATAGCATGCCGCCACTAGTGGAATGGATACAATTGGAAAAAGAACAAATTAATAATGCAGATGTTTTTGTTCAGCTCTATTGATTTAATGCTACGCTAAATAAATATATTTCTTTAGTAAGCTTGTGTCAGACAAGGGCAGAGTGTTGCATCTCAGTGTGCTATGACAGGATAGATGTTTTCCAAGACATACATATTAGGTTACTTTGCAACTCCAAACTGGCCTAATGATTTGGACAGACAGAAATATTTAAAACTACACATCTATTTCTAATATAACTTAAAATGCAAATAAGAATTTTGGATTTTTCTTGAAAACAAAATTTGCCAAAAACAGAGAACTTTCCATTATGCTAATTGGAAGTAATATTTATCGTGTATGTAAAACTTGAATGTTCTCCTGCCTTTGTACAAAAACACAAAGTAGTATATAGACTCCACATCTGCTGTAAACACCAACCTACAATGCATTTCCATGAATGCTGGTAATGCTTCCTAAAAGAAATCTGAATGGGGCAGGCAACATGTCCAAAAATAAATTCTAGGACAATAAAAAAAAAAAAAGCTATGAAAAATAAGGATAGTGACTGCACTATATATAAGTATAAAGATTATTTTCAAACAAATAAACAGTTTGCATAGAATCACAATGTTCCATCAAGGGTGAACTTTTATTAAATACAAGCAAATAAAAGCAAATGCACATAAATCAATCAACTTTAAAACAAAAGTACTGTAATATTTATATGCCTGCATCTTTATTCCTAGCAGTATTTAATCTGACATTTCCAGTAAATAGCCATAAAAGTCCATTATTAAAATATATGCCACTAATGCAACCATTTTAATGCGTTTAAAGAAAATAAAGAGAACACAGGAAAGACTTGTTTGCCTTTACCTCACAAAGTGAAGGAAGAAAAGAATGATGCTTCTCTTTAATGCAAATTTAGCACAGTATTGACAACTTTAAACCACACTGACAAGTGAAAAAAAGTCTGTGTTTGAAAGTATATACTGTATATGTAATGATGTACAAAATAAATAAGCAGCTAAGTTTGTACTCCATAGAAGTATTATTAAAACGACCAAATCAGCTTGCTACGCTTTAGAAATACATTCAGCAATCTAGGATTCCACTAGATCTTGGTAAAGGTAAACTTCAAAAAGCTACAAAGCAGTTTCATATCCAAAAGAAAGCCTGCACTAGACAGATTCATTTGAAAAACATTACATTTCTAAACAGTCAAAACTAACAATGAAACATAAAAAAAAAATCAGAACTGAAATGTTAGATTACCAATTTTTTCATCTTTTTTTAAAGTTTCAATTTTTGTTTTAATATTTAGAACTATTAAAATGTATATCACTGATTAACAATTACCTTTTTCCACCTGGTGTGTCCTGGCCAATGCCATACGCAAGAAGTGCTGCTGAGGGTTCATGTATTAATCGTAAAACGTTAAAGCCTGCTGCCTCGGCTGCATGCCTAACAAATAAATGTAACATAGTGCTGATTAAATCATTTGAAATAAAAACCATCCATGCAAAAAAAAAAAAAAAATCTACTTAAAAATAAAAGCCTTTCCCAATTGCACAATTAACATTTTTTTTATATTGTACAGTCCTAAATGCTTATGAAGACTCTAAAGGAATTTAAAAGAATACAATGAACACACTGGCCTGAGCTGGTGTCCTGTTCAGAGTTGACCTCTGCTTTCATATGTTATCTATGACATCTTAGGTAGAGGTAATTTAGTTAAGTCCCATGGACTAATAAATATTTGATCATGAACTAACCAAAGAAGTAACCCTTCCTGTTTAAAATACTTTATGTGCCTCTTTGGCGTATTTTGGTGAAGTATATTTGTTGCTTAACACATTAGTGTTTATCTGATAGTTAAGTTGTTTACTCATTTAAATATTTATGCAGCAGCAATATTACTTTTAAAGGAAGCATCTCTTATATGTATGAAACTGTCATACATCTCCAACTGCATTTTATATTTTTGGTTAATGCTTTGATGCAAGGCTAATAAAATGAAGAGTACTGATTATGATTTTTATAATCTCATTTCATAATCTATTTTCTTGCTGGCATAAAACAAACTATTTAAAATTATTGTTTGGCATCTTAAGTCATGACTCTCTGCAGATACCGTAAATTAGATTGCAATGACAAAATGGATTGCATTAACATAATGGAACCTTCATGCTAGTTCACCAATAACTAAATTGTAAATGGCAATTCTGTTTTTTAATAATATGATAAAAGACCAATCATCTTGGTGCATGCTTTTTGCTGATGACACTGTTGTGTAGCATGAGAAAAGAGGAAGTGGAGAGGAAGTTGGAAGAAGGCAGAAGGGCTTTGGGAGATAGAAGGATGAAGATAAACAGGAAGATGACAGAATATATGTGGCTTAATAATGATCAAGACTCGGAGGTTAGCCTGTAGGGAGAGCAGTTGACAAGAGTGGATACATATAAATATTTGGAATAAGTGGGTATCCAAGATGGAAAACTAGATGCTGAGATAACCCACGGGAGTGCAATGTGGATGGAACAATTGGAAGAAGGTATCAGGAGTATTGTGTGCGTGATGAATTACGGCGAAAGTTAAAAGTAACATTTTTAGGATGGTTGCGAGACCAGCAATGATGTATGGAGCTGAGGCATGGGCAATAAAAGGAGTGCAACAGAAGTGGAGTTACAAAAAAGGACAGAAAAACAAAATGAGACAATCAGAGGTGAAACAAAACTGGGAGAGATATCTAAGAAAGTATAGGAAAGAATGTTAAGTGGTATGGACATGTGAATAGGAATGACAATGACTATATGGGCAAACAAGTTATAGGAATGGAAGTACAGGCAGAGAGGCCAAACCAGAGTTAAAAGAAGATCTGAAGGAAAAGGGCTTGATTGACACTGGAGAAGGCTGATCAAGCACATTGACCCCACATAGAATTGGGAAAATATGAAGAAAGAAGAATTAGAATTCCGTTTTTTAACAATTCATTTTCCATCCACTTTGCTGCCATACTTTCTTGGCCCAATTCAGGGTCACAGGGAACTGTCACACATAATACAGCCATGACAATGTTGTGTAGAAGAAACCTCAGAAGAAATCATTAGTTATTAGTCAAGGAGCTGCTGTATTGACATGTGTCCTCAGAGCATATAGTTTGCCACCATCCTGATAACCCAAAGTATACTCCTGCATGTAGTATGAATCTGCTCTGAGAAAAGAGGACATGGAGCCTGCACCTTCCACAATGTTTAGTTAACATGACACTTTACTGGTATGCATGAACTGAAAATTGTTCAATACGTTTTCCTCGTCTAACATCAACTTTCATATATTCAACATTCATGAATTCATAATTCATTAATTGTGAAAATAGCATTTTACTGGATCAGTGGCATGTACCATATACAGTATAGTAATCCAAGTGTACCTAGTTCCCACAATCTTTAAACCAGCTTTCCAATATAGGCAAATAAATCCATACAGTATTTTAAATATGACATAGTATAGTATCTTCTAATGGTTTACAGCCACCATCTCAAAAGCTATCAACCAGAGAAACTAGAAAATGTACTGTGACAGAGTATTCCCAATCTTGCCATGGACTGTTGATCTTTTCTACAATTAAATTGGAAAAATATATTTTAAACTGCATAATAAAATTGTATTAATTAATATATTAACATAAAAAGTGCACCATGATCCAATTAAATTGTATCCAGAAACCTTACCTCAGAGCGTTTTTCTGCTCTACTCCAAATTCAAAAGGTACTGTAATAACTGCATCATTGACATCTGAACCTAAGGCTGACTGAGCAGTTTCTGCAATAACATTAAATTACACATTAGAAATACTAAGTACAATAAAAGGAACTATAAAAATGTATGTTCATAGTTTTTAGTTTAGTTTTTTTTTTGATAGGGTTTCACCAATTAATCTTTTTTCTCTTCTAATGAGACCAGTAGTCTATCTTATAAAGGGTCAATATTTCAGAAATTTCTAGACACAAAATGTAACCTCTTGCATACTCAAGACTTAGCTTAGACAAGATGGTTTGTACCTTTAATAGAAAGGAGTATTGTGAGAGGGAAATAAGTTTCAGTTTGGGTGTGTGCAACTGATTTTAAAAAATGCAGTCTATTATATTAAACCACTTTCTGGACATGCACTCTTCTTTCCTTCTGCTCCATTTTTTAAATGAAAGCAGCAGTGTATGAAAACACTCTTAAAAGCCAAACCATTTACATTTATTTAAAAGCTTGGATCAGCCAGTGAAGTTGTTTTTCTTTTTTGACTACATATGGCACATTAATAGATCATGACTAAATGGAATATTTCAAATATTTTCTATGCTAGTTGCTATATTACACAGTTAAAAAGATAAAACTGGCCAATTTTCTGTCAGGGATATTAAAGGTTTGCAATTTTCCATAAAACTCCCGACTAGTGTTAACAGTAGAAATATGCAATTTCCAATACTACTGACCTTTCATTTTAATAAAAATTAACTTTGCCACCTCTTCAGGCGAGACAAGTTTGATATCGTCACCAGTATCGATTTCATACTTTGCCATTTCATCTGCATTAACAACCTGAAAAATAACATTAGTTTTACTCCAATTATTGTATAATGAGTTTCTCTAAACCTGCAATTTCACTATGCATCATTTGTTTTTTCCTCACTCCATCCCAAAAAACCCCTATGACCACATAAAACTACAAGCAGTAACTCCACATAAAAGACATCAGGATAAAAGAAATCAGGACTTCACTTCAGTGCTTGTGCACCAGACCCTAACCTTAGTTATACAATCATCTATCTGAGAATTTCAGATTCTCTAAACAAACATTCTATATTCCATCTATTTTTGAACACAAAATTTCAACTGCTATTAAAATGTATGGGTCATAGGGTGTGGTGATATGGGTCCACAGCTCGTTGAGTAAAGGCCATTTTTAAATAGATAATCCCGCACCCGAGGCGGCCGTGAGGCGATGTTGTAGCGAGCCGCGGGGCAGTCGTCGATGTGGGCGTTTCTCACCGTGTGCACAGGTGAGGAACTGCCCACATTCGTGATTGCTCCCGTGGCTAATGCTACAGCTGTGATGGCCCCTCACATTTTAAAAAGAAGCGCGAGTCGGTTTTAAAGGGGTAAAAAAAAAGATCGGGGAGAAAAAGTGGAGAGAGAAAGGAAAAGAGAGGACGGAGGTTACCGGGAGCAGGAGAGGAAGCAGGTCGGTGAAAAGAGAGAGAGCCAAGAGCGGCGGACGGTCGAGCGAATGAGCGCTCGTGGACAGCTGCGTAGAAGCTGGGTGTTAGGCCGACACCCAGGTGTTTGTGTTGATGTCGCTCCCGCTGAGCGATCAGGTAGCGGGAGTGACCAGGGAAGGCGACTGGCCGCGGAGAGGCCATTGAAAGGCAGCGGAAGTCGGGAGACTTGGTGGTGGGAATCCCCAATGTGAGCGACCTGGCCGTTGTGGGAAACCAAGTTCTCTGGGACTGGGATGAGTGCCATACCGAAGCCAGGGATCGGGAGGTCTCCAGTCTCGTGTGTGTGTTTCAGGAGGGCAGCTGCAGAGAGCATCTTGCCTGCTGCGATGCCCAAACGGGATTAGCAGGTGAGACGCTAACAAATGATGCACCGGATTTGTTGTTTTAAAGACTGCTTCCAAAAGAAGATTTTAACCTCTCGTTTTTAAGGATGTGTTTTTTTTCTATTTATTGATTTTTAACCTCCACGTGTTCTTTTTATGGGTTATTTAATGAACTGTGAAGAACTGCACTATTTATGAACACTTGTTTTGTTGGCTTTTAATAAAAGCACTTTTGCACTTTCTACCTTCCCCTTGCTGGAATTATTTGCCTCCACTGACTAGCTCACTCGGTAACATTATCGACGGTGTTGGGTTCATGTGCTTCCAACAGCAAAGGGAGTGTGGAGCCTGAACCCACATCGTCACATATGGTGGCAGCGGTGGGATGAGCTAGCAGTGGAGGCCAGAAGAGGAGACAGAGCAGCAAGCGGGATTGGTAACTGACTTTGAAGGACCCACGTACCCAAGCCGGAGGAGGACATTTTTAAGGACTGAGCTTTTTAAATACATTTATTTATTGCTGTCGTTTTATTTGTCTTTTAAAGTTCTTATTCTTTTAATGTCCTGTTTTTATGAAGGGGGCTTGGGTTGGTTTGTTTTAGTGGGGGATTGTTTTAGTGCAGTGTAGAGTGGCCGAGCTGTGGACCTGAGCTCCAGTTGCATTGGGTTGGCAGTGGTGTGGAGCCTTCCCATGCAACTGGAGTTTTATGGGGGGTGGAATGTGGTGATATGGGTCCACAGCTCGTTGAGTAAAGGCCATTTTTAAATAGATAATCCCCGCACCCGAGGCGGCTTCGTGAGGGGGGGCGATGTTGTAGCGAGCCGCGGGGCAGTCGTCGATGTGGGCGTTTCTCACCGTGTGCACAGGTGAGGAACTGCCCACATTCGTGATTGCTCCCGTGGCTAATGCTACAGCTGTGATGGCCCTCACATTTTAAAAGAAGCGAGTCGGTTTTAAAGGGTAAAAAAGATCGGGAGAAAAGTGGAGAGAGAAAGGAAAAGAGAGGACGGAGGTTACCGGGAGCAGGAGAGGAAGCAGGTCGGTGAAAGAGAGAGAGAGAGCCGCGAAGAGCGAGCGGACGGTCGAGCGAATGAGCGCTCGTGGACAGCTGCGTAGAAGCTGGGTGTTAGGCCGACACCCAGGTGTTTGTGTTGATGTCGATCCCGCTGAGCGATCAGGTAGCGGGAGTGACCAGGAAGGCGACTGGCGCGAGAGGCCATTGAAAGGCAGCGGAAGTCGGGAGACTTGGTGGTGGGAATCCCCAACGTGGCGACCTGGCGTTGTGGGAAACCAAGTTCTCTGGGACTGGGATGAGTGCCATACCGAAGCCAGGGATCGGGAGGTCTCCAGTCTCGTGTGTGTGTTTCAGGAGGGCAGCTGCAGAGAGCGTCTTGCCTGCTGCGATGCCCAAACGGGATTAGCAGGTGAGACGCTAACAAATGATGCACCGGATTTGTTGTTTGTTGTTTTAAAGACTGCTTCCAAAAGAAGATTTTAACCTCTCGTTTTTAAGGATGTGTTTTTTTTCTATTTATTGATTTTTAACCTCCACGTGTTCTTTTTATGGGTTATTTAATGAACTGTGAAGAACTGCACTTTTTTATGAACACTTGTTTTGTTGGCTTTTAATAAAAGCACTTTTGCACTTTCTACCTTCCCCTTGCTGGAATTATTTGCCTCCACTGACTAGCTCACTCGGTAACATTATCGACGGTGTTGGGTTCATGTGCTTCCAACAGCAAAGGGAGTGTGGAGCCTGAACCCACATCGTCACATAGGGACCAGAGGAAATTCAACATAACAAATAAAATTATTCAAATTATTAAATATATACTTTATACTTACTGGGCATTTGCTCTCAGCTGTGTGTTTTTGAGCATGTGGGTCATTGCAACTAGGCATGAAAGAGAAAAAAATAAATAAATAAAATAAATATATATACACACACACACAGTGTATATAAATAACATGAAACCTATGTTAATATTTTAAAATGTACATTAGGCAAGGAAGCAAGGGACAAATCTATATGAGGAGACATGAACTGAAATGGTTTTATGTCACAACAGTATAATTAAAAAGTGTAACTCATGAAATGTGATCAGGTAAAACAGTTTTGAAAAGCGGTTCAACTCCCTTCAGCGTTGCTTGACACATTCTAGTTTTTTTAAATGTTTTAATTTATTCCCCATGTCTGATAATAAACTATTATTTATCGTACTGTAATTAAAATCAGATCATATCATTACAGAATTCAGAATAAATATAATGTTGTACATGTTCTTATCCTATTCTCAAGTTATGATCATACAATGATTTACCTTATATATCCCTACTAGGCTGACCCGCCTTTTAAGACGACCGACTTTTAAGTTGACCACTTCTAAAGGCAATTCAATATGTACAGTGGTGTGAAAAACTATTTGCCCCCTTTCCTGATTTCTTATTCTTTTGCATGTTTGTCACACAAAATGTTTCTGATCATCAAACACATTTAACCATTAGTCAAATATAACGCAAGTAAACACAAAATGCAGTTTTTAAATGATGGTTTTTATTATTTAGGGAGAAAAAAAAATCCAAACCTACATGGCCCTGTGTAAAAAAGTAATTGCCCCTTGTTAAAAAATAACCTAACTGTGGTGTATCACACCTGAGTTCAATTTCCGTAGCCACCCCCAGGCCTGATTACTGTCACACCTGTTTCAATCAAGAAATCACTTAAATAGGAGCTGCCTGACACAGAGAAGTAGACCAAAAGCACCTCAAAAGCTAGACATCATGCCAAGATCCAAAGAAATTCAGGAACAAATGAGAACAGAAGTATGAGAATGAGATCTATCAGTCTGGTAAAGGTTATAAAACCATTTCTAAAGCTTTGGGACTCCAGCGAACCACAGTGAGAGCCATTATCCACAAATGGCAAAAACATGTAACAGTGGTGAACCTTCCCAGGAGAAGCCGGCCGACCAAAATTACCCCAAGAGCGCAGAGACGACTCATCCGAGAGGTCACAAAAGACCCCAGGACAACATCTAAAGAACTGCAGGCCTCACTTGCCTCAATTACGGTCAGTGTTCACGACTCCACCATAAGAAAGAGACTGGGCAAAAACGGCCTACATGGCAGATTTCCAAGACGCAAACCACTGTTAAGCAAAAAGAACATTAGGCCTCGTCTCAATTTTCCTAAGAAACATCTCAATGATTGCCAAGACTTTTGGGAAAATACCTTGTGGACTGATGAGACAAAAGTTTAACTTTTTGGAAGGCAAATGTCCCATTACATCTGGTGTAAAAGGAACACAGCATTTCAGAAAAAGAACATCATACCAACAGTAAAATATGGTGGTGGTAGTGTGATGGTCTGGGGTTGTTTTGCTGCTTCAGGACCTGGAAGGCTTGCTGTGATATATGGAACAATGAATTCTACTGTCTACCAAAAAATCCTGAAGGAGAATGTCCGGCCATCTGTTCGTCAACTCAAGCTGAAGCGATCTTGGGTGCTGCAACAGGACAATGACCCAAAACACACCAGCAAATCCACCTCTGAATGGCTGAAGAAAAACAAAATGAAGACTTTGGAGTGGCCTAGTCAAAGTCCTGACCTGAATCCAATTGAGATGCTATGGCATGACCTTAAAAAGGCGGTTCATGCTAGAAAACCCTCAAATAAAGCTGAATTACAACAATTCTGCAAAGATGAGTGGGCCAAAATTCCTCCAGAGCGCCGTAAAAGACTCATTGCAAGTTATTGCAAACGCTTGATTGCAGTTATTGCTGCTAAGGGTGGCCCAACCAGTTATTAGGTTCAGGGGCAATTACTTTTTCACACAGGGCCATGTAGGTTTGGATTTTTTTTCCCTAAATAATAAAAACCATCATTTAAAAACTGCATTTTGTGTTTACTTGTGTTATATTTGACTAATGGTTAAATGTGTTTGATGATCAGAAACATTTTGTGTGACAAACATGCAAAAGAATAAGAAATCAGGAAGGGGGCAAATAGTTTTTCACACCACTGTAGATCAATTTGATATTTTATACAAACTCATTAATTTGGTTATATTGCATTTGAGCGGTATTACTTTAATATTCGTAGTTTCTGTTATTTTTTAAAGAAATTTTAGCTTTTTTTCTATATTGAGGTCGCCCTTTTGAACCCCCCTGATATTTACTACGCGGTGAGGAATTTGTACTCCATCAACATTAATTATTCCCAGAGACATAATTTTGTCTATTTTTCCAGCGCATCGCGTAAAAAAGCAAGGGAACGATGGGAGCACCAGAACTCTGCTCACATCATGTCGCTTCGTACCGCAAGCTGCAAGTAGTAAGTCTGTGATTAGCGGAATACCGCTACGCTTTCCACTCACGGGACAGAAGGACAATCCCGACCGTTTTTACATAGTAAGAAAGAAGAAGATATTGCACAGTCTGGAGTGGAAAATCATCTTTTACCAGGAAAAACGAAACTACAAATCCCATCGTGCATTGCAAAATGGACGGGGCGTGTGACTCTCCGCGCCTGCGTAGCACTCACGGGACGGAAGGACAATCCCGACCGCTTTTATATAGTAAGAAGATCAGCTATGACTGAGACAAAAATATGTTAAATGATGGTCTTCCAAAGAAATCAGACTGGAACCACTTACCAACTTTGGTTTAGCTAAAATAGCATGTCTAATACTTTGTATTATAAGTGTTCCCCGACTTAGTCGTTAATTGGTATGTACTTCTTAAATGGGCTCTCTCTTATGTCAACAGGAGCACGCAGGCAATGATCCACCACACAGAATACATTACATTCACTGCTCAGAAGAACATCCATTGAATTGTGCGTCTGTGTCCCTGACCACCAGCTCACTAACCCAACATTTACACATTGTTTTAATTAAACCAGCGGGATACTCATTCATATATCTAGCCTCTTGGAGCCTCATCACAATTGCCATAAATGTTCTTTGCACTGACTGTACTGCTGCTTTTGCAATCACATTTTAGAGATATCGTGGCAGTGTGTCCTGGGAATTTAACAGATCTTCTTCTGGATGAGCTTTCTTTATTCTTTATTTTAGCTGTACTGTTTCTGTCAAACATGCCGACCCTCAATTCCTGACCTTCTGTTTTGTTTCTCCACGTGACCAATAGCCACACAATAAATGTCTTCATTTTTGCTACTGCTGTGTCACTGTGCCCCCACATGTTTAATACATGCTTTAATGCATTTAATCATGAAAACGATATCAAGTATACTTTTTTGTATTCTAAAATGTTCAGAGAGCTGTAATATCATGAAGGCAATGTATTCTGTGTGGTGATCACTCCCTGCACACTACTGTCAGCATGTTCCAGTATGGATTCACCATGCCCACACATGTTTAATTATTAACAGCATATATTACTTAAATTACTTAACAAATGTATCTATAAAATTTACATACTTTAAAGAATTTCATCAAATTACATCAAGTATAAATCTTAGTATTCTAACAGCACAGAGCTCCAAGAGAATAGCTCTTGGAAATCTAAATTGACTTAGAAGGCAGTGATAGTCATCTACAAATACACACTCTTCTATTGAACTGAATTCCTTTGTCATTGTATGGCACAATGAGATTCAATATGTAACTCCTCCATAAACTAATTGTCCTATAAAATGATTAAAAAATAATAAAAAACAATAAATATACAATATGAAAGCATAAGTACAAATATACATTTGCATATTGTGCAAATGGTTCATAAAGTGACTCATGTGGTGCAATATTATAGTTGTATTGCAAGTATACAGTGAGGTAATTGTAATTCTAAGTACAAACAGTTCTACAGGGAGCACTTGGTGGATTGAGTGCTTTTATAGCTCTTGGGATGAAACTGTTTCTGAGCTTCGAGATCCATGCAGGAAAGGCACTGAAGCGTTTGCCAGATGAGAGAAGTGCAGATAGGTTCAAAGTTCAAATAAGTTCAAATGGCTGAGTGGAATCCGTGCAGATGCTGGTGGCTTTCCTGAGGCAATGTGTGCTATAAAATGTCCTCCAGGGCTAGAAGCTGCATCCTGATAATCCTCTGCACACTTGACACAACCCACTGTGGACTTTACTAATTACCTGGTGTGCAATTGTGATACCACAAACAAATATAATGGATTAAAAAAGTTTCAGTGGTGCACTGACAGAAACAATGCTGAAGAAGCTATGGTATTTGGAATAGTTTGGCCATTTTGCGCAACATTGTATTGTTAAAGAATAATAACAATCAAGTAGCTTAAGTTTATAAGCGATATGCAATTAATTTCTGTGTATTTGATAAAGCCTGCATCATAGATATAATAAAATAGAAAGGGAAATGACACAGAAAGAGAAGCACTGCTCTGGCTCTTGATGCTGACATTTTGCACAACCAAGCAGAAAAGTGTGTACGCATGGTGGGAGGCTGCAGTGAAAATGTGCACAACTTTACATCAAGTTTAGTTTTTATACATCTCGAATTGAGCGTGAAAACAACAACAACATTTATTTATATAGCACATTTTCATACAAACAGTAGCTCAAAGTGCTTTACATATTAAAGAATAGAAAAATGAAAGACACAATTATAAAACAAAATAAATCAACATTAACATCGAATAAGAGTAAGGTTCAATGACCAGGGGGGACAGAAAAAACAAAAAAACTCCAGACGGCTGGAGAAAAAATAAAATCTGTAGGGATTCCAGACCATGAGACCGCCCAGTCCCCTCTGGGCATTCTACCTAACATAAATGAAACAGTCCTCTTTGGATTTAGGATTCACGGAAAGGGCTTGATGATGATGGTCACGTAGAGTTCTGCCTTTTAATCCGTCCATCATTGTTGGAGCAGGTGAAAGCACCATTTATACATGAGCCCCAAGATCACTACAGACTTGTTTTTACATCCCTTAACAAAGCCATTAAACCAATACTCTAACTTCTTTGAAAAAAATTAGAAAACAAACTACAGTTGAAGTCAGAAATGTATATACTTAGGGTGTATTCTTTAAAACTCACTTTATAATCCCTCCCCAAATTTTATACCAACAAACTATAATTTGGCATATTGTTTAAGACATGTACTTTGTGCAGGGCTAAAATATTATTTTTTTCCAAAAATGTTCACAGATAGATTATTTCAGTTTTTATTGACTATATCACAATTCCAGAGGGTCACAAGTTTACATACACTTTGTTAACTATGTATTTAACCAGCTTAGAAAATTCTAGAAAAATATGTCAAGCCTTTAGGCAATCAGCCTCTGATGGCCAATAAGCCTAATTGGCCATCAACATTTAGGCAAGGCATACAATCAAACTCACTGTCTCTTTGCTTGACATAATGGGAAAAAATCAAAAGAAATCAGTCAAGACATCAGAAAAAAAAAAATTGTGTACTCCACAAATCTGGTTCATCCTTGGGAACATTTCCAAATGCCTGAAATCTTCTATGTTCATCTGTACAAACAACAATATGCCAAGTATAAACACCATGAGACCACACAGCTGTCATGCTGCTTGGCAAGGGGACACATTCTGTCTGCTACAGAAGAATGTACTTTGGCATGAAAAGTGCAAATCAATCACAGAACAACAGCAATGGACCTTGCGAAGATGCTGGAGGAAACAGGTAGACAAGTACTGTATGTATATCCACTGCAAAACAAGTCCTATATCGACATAACCTGAAAGGCTGCTCAGCAAGGATGAAGCAACAAAGCCATCATAAAAAAGTCGGACTGCAGTTTGCTTTGGCACATCAGGACAAAGATCTTACTTTTTGGAGAAATGTCCTCTGATCTGATAAATTCAAGATCAAACTGTTTTGCCGTAAAGAACATTGTTCTGTCTAGAAGAAAAAAGGTGAGGTTTGCAAGCCAAAAAATACCATCCCAGCCATTTAGCATGGGGGTGGGAGCATCATGTTGTGCGGGTGCTTTGCTGCAGGAGGGACTGGCGCACTTCACAAAATAGATGGCATCATGAGGAAAGAAAATTATTTAGTTATACTGCAGCAAGAGCTCAGTCGCAAATGGGTCTTCCAAGTGGACGATGACCCTAAGCATACCTCCAAAGTTGTGCCAAAATGGCTTAAGGATAACAAGGTCAAGGTATTGCAGCGGCTATCACAAAGCCCTGAGCATCAATCAGATTGAAATTTGTGGGCAAAACTGAAAAAGCATGTGTGAGCAAGGAGCCCTACAAACCTGTCCCAGTTACACTAGTTCTGTCTGGAGGAATGGACCAAAATTCCAGCAACTTATTGTAAGAAGTTTGTGGAAGGCTACCCAAAAAATCTGGCTCAAGTTAAACAATTTAAAGGCAATGCTACCAAATATTAACAAAGTGTATGTACACTTGTGACCTTCTGGAATTGTGATATAGTCAATAAAAAGTAAAATAATCTGTCTGTGAACACTGTTGGAAAAAAAATTACTTTTTCCCTGCACAAAGTAGATGTCTTAAAAGATTTGCCAAATTTATAGGTTGTTAGTATAAATTCTGGAGAGGTTATAAAGTGAGTGTTAAAGAACTTACCCTAAGCGTATGGAAACTTCTGACTTTAACTGTAAATAAATTAAGCTTGTATGTCATTGTTATGAAACATAATTCTGCCGCAAAAATTTTATTTCTGGCTTAGTGGATTAGTATTTCTTTTTATTGCATAATGCCGACTGTGGTGAAAGGTCAGTGTTTCAACACAACTTAGCAAATTCTGGTATCAATAACTACAATTGTGTTTTTAAAGACAGCGCAAAAAAATTCTAGCTGGTTATAAGTCTAAGAGACACTTTATGACTGTTGAAGCTGCACTATCATTAACAAATGATCCGAATAATCTATGCCAGGTGTGAAAACAATTAGTTTAATTTAAGGCAAATATGATTTATATATTAAAAAAAAAAAAAAACATGGGATAGGTTTGCCGCTGCAAATTTTGAAATAACTATGGATGTGAACACAATGAAAATTTAAATCTTAAATTAACCAAAACTTCTTAAGAACCAAACTATTTCACTTACCAACCAACAAGGGTGTTGATCATGCTCTGGTAGTCAATGTTAAACAATATCTTGTGATATCTGATGAAAGTTATATATCATCCATCATCCAACCTGCTGGAGCCAATTCCAGCCAACACAGGGCACAAGGCAGGAAACAACCCCCAGGCAGGGCGCCAGCCCACCACAGAAACTATATATCAATCAAATCAATATTTTGTTTATACACTACTTTTTTAAAAACTTATTCTGACTTCAACAGTGCATTCAGTACTATTTTGACAAAACTGCTAACTAGAAATGGAGTTCAAAATTATTATTTATTTATTTTTTTTAAAAAATTAGGTGGCCGGCATAGTTATGTTATCTGCCCAGTTTGTATACAAATGTGTGCCACGCTGAAATCTCAAACTGAGATGTGCTTTACCTATATACTGCACTGGCAAGTTTTTAAAATTTTTTTTTAATAAAAAAAAAAAGCTTTATTGCAGTACTATTTTGTAAAGATATACCTAATTCTATCAAACAGAGATCTGCTAGCTTTCGTCAGAGGCAGGTTTCTCACATTATCTGAATGATTTTAGTGTCAGCAGGTATATTTCACAAAAGTTCAATTCATCTCTTCTACAGACTGCCCTGTCCATTAGTTTTGTGTGTTTGTTTAGAAACTTGCGTGGTCATAAATAAAGTTTATTTGGAAGATATGATTAAAGCAGCAAGTGTAACTGATAAGATTAACTATCTTAATCATTTTTTACTGTATAAAATCTAACCTCTCAGTGTGAGAGATGATTGGATCCTTCAATCAAGAGTAAAAGCAATGTGATGGAAGAAATCATCATTACTGTAGGAAAGTACATCTTTGTTGTTCTGCCCATGTGAAAGAAACTTTTATTTTGGTAATAAAGGGGTTGTTTATTTCAGTTTGTACTGTATATCAAGCCCTTGGTATAGAGTATATACTGTATATCAAAGCACCTTGCACCACTGATGGGTGCTGTGCTGCCGTGGTACTGAAGGTTTTATATCATCCAATGTTTTTTTTTTTATTATTAATTTTATTACAATCCATACATAGCTATCAAGTTTTTACAAAAAAAAGAATTATGTTAAGAACAGATCGATCCCCACCCTTGAGAAAGAGAGCAAGCCAAACGGTGTAAAATTTAAGGGTTGTAAACATACCTAAATTAATAAATTCTCTGTGCTTTATAAACTTATTTTAAAATATTACTGATTATATCCTGCCATGTTTTGAAAAAAGTCTGTACAGATCCTCTAACTGAGTATTTGATTTTTTCCAATTTCAAATTATATAACACATCGGTTTCCCACTGACTTAAAAGAGGAGAGTTTGGGTTCTTCCAGTTTATCAGAATAAGTCTGCGTGCCAACAGTGTAGTGAATGCAATCACAATTTGTTTGTCCTTCTCCACTTTAAGCCCCTCTGGAAGAACACCAAACACAGCTGTTAATGGTTAATTATATTACAAGCAAGTTTTCCATTGTATTGTGGCTTTTGTCCAAAATAAAGCCATCTCCTGGCTGTTGCTGTTTTTGTGTGAATGCTGCCCTGTATCGAGTTATCCGTTTCATGTGGACTTACCTAATTCGCTACATGTACCTTTAGCAGTTACACTGTTAAAAGGTAAAGTGCAACTGAAGCACAAGGCAAACTGAATTTAAATTACGACTTTGAGTTATTTTTCCATATACTGTACTTACTTTTTTTGATATTGTTTAGTTGTCCCACACAATTGAATTATTATTTCATTAAGGAAAAACAGTTCACTTTGACCACTTGCTGATTAAACTGCACCTAACTACATTAGCGCAACACAATGGTTAAAAATGCAGCCCCACAGCTAAGAAATTCAGGGAATTAATTTTGCTACAGAAACTTACAAAAACGTAGTATGTTCTTCCTGCTACTGAGTGGGTTCTCCCTAGAGTAAACCAGTTTACTTCACATAACCTTAGGGTATGTGTTATGTTATGTTAAGTTAACTGCAGACCTAAATTGACCCTCTACAATGGACAGTGGTTGGGTGTGTGTGAGAACTAGCCCAAAATGGACCAATTCCAAATCTAGCAATAGCAACACCTACTGAAAAAAAATTCACACTGTTTTTAAAATGAATGAAAACTGCAAAAGATACATACAAGAGTGACATTAATGTCTTGTTTCCACAGATCACACAAAAGAGAATTTTGAGTACAAAGAGCTGTCATTTGAATAAATGTCTCTTGTAGAGCATAACTCCAAAACTGTATGTAACATTTTGATTACTTACATGATACAGTGGGGACCAGTTTGTTTATGAATGGTTTAATGCACAAGTGTTGGCATGGAACTTGTGCCGAGTTTCCTTTGTTTGTCTGCCCCTCTTTGTCCCGACTATAGAAAACATTTCCTCAGCACATACTTAAGGTTGACTAGCTAAGTCATTAGAGACAGTCCCTTTGCCAAAAATATATATAAACATATACACACACATTTATATATATTTACACAGACACACACACAAAATACTCCTTCCAGGTTTATAAGTTACCTTCTTCCAAGGATCTGCTTTACTTTAACCACTGTGTTTGTGGCATTTCTTATTCTTCCTTGTTTTGCTGTCAATCCAACAATCTAAGAACGAAACATAATTTAAAGCAAAGTGTAGCTTTAATAATGAGAATAATCAATTTTAAATTCCCCCGCAAAAAAAATTGTGAAAGCCATTCTTGCAAATTTAATGTTGCACTTCCCAAACACATCTAACAGAGATTACAGAAGTAATTTGTTTTAATGGTTTACACTTCTGAAAGCTTCATCATAATAACAGTTGAAGCACATCCCAAAGAAGAATTAAGGTTAACCTACACTGATGATTTTTTTTTTTTCCAGATGAGGCCTCTGGTATTTCAAATTTACTGGGAAAACACTCAAGAAAGCAGATTTATAGTGATTTTGTTCTGTTTCAGAAAGTGATTAACACACAGTAGCTATGTATGGTTGAAATTTATAACTGAACGTTTTAACCTCTAATTAATTTTCTCCATGTATGCACAAAATCTGTGAGATGCTCCATATGTTGAGTGTTCTGGTACAGCTGTGTTGTATCATATAGTCCATACACTACAGAGTGAAAGTTATGCTAGCATTTTGGCTTAAATTCTAATGCATTTAAAGCAACCCTAGAATTTTTCAAAGGTATGCCTTATGTTCTCTTCTATTCTCAATTTTCCATTAACACAACAAAAACTGTACTCCTGAAACAAACCATGCTGGTGGCTAAGAGACTGCTCATAACCTAAAATGACACATTAAAGATATGAAATATCAGTCCATTCATTTTTGACAATGCTTTTCCAGTTCAGTTTAGGCGGAGCTGGAGTCTTTCCTAGCAGCACCCATTAAATCTTAGCATTTCAGTCTTGCATGGGAATCACTAGAAAATGACTTAGGACTTTGGCTACTGTGGCATACTGTACATCAGAAGGTACAGATGGAAAACACCTTTCTCATTTCTTAGTGGCCTGAAAGACTGACTGTATGCCTTAACAAATAAACTAATGCAAATAATTCAAGTGCAATAATTAAATCATACATAATGATAAATCTTTTTTTAAGTGATAAGTCAAGCAACAATAAAAAACATCTATTTAAAACATACCTTTTCCTTTTCTCTGAATGCAACAACAGCAGGTGTAACACGATCGCCAGAGTCATTTGCAACAACATCCGCTCTGCCATCCTGGAAGAGGTTAGACACAAAGTAAAAATAATATTAACATTTTTAATGTAAAAAGGGTTTACAGCTGTGAATTATTTACTAATTTGGTTCATTGCTTACTTTAAACTATTAAGAACATCCTGAAATTTATTACATTGTGAACACTAGTGATAAGCGAACTCTGTGGAATTCACTTCACCAAAAATCACAGGAATGTTCGGGAACTTCACTAAACTCCACAAAATACATTAAAGTCAATGAGGAAGGAGAAAAGAAACTAGTTTTCAGTGGCTTATAATGGTGCAATTGTGTTTAAAGTGTCAAAAAGAGCTAGGGGAGTGTCTGCCAAAAATGTTGGACTGATTATTGTGGCCATAAATGTAATCAGCTGTGAGGGAACAGTGCCAACCTTAATAAGGCCACCATGCCTCAAGCAACAAAAGATGCAAACAGAATGATAACCACAAACTAGCAGTAAGTTTAAATATATATATATTTTATTAATTATTATTATTATTATATATAATATATATACATATATAAAGTTTATGATGCACATCTTTTTAGGGATATTGTATTTTTTCACTTAAACTACAAAGAAAAGAGCATGAAATTCATTAGTGTGCAATTACATCAATGAAAAGATACAATGCATCAAATAAAACACTTAACGTATAACAAACAAATTATCTCTGCAACTTGAAGTGATCTATATTTTGGCAATTAATAGTCTTCTAGAAGTGTGTCAGATTTTCTTAAAAAAGTGATAAAATTAAACCCATTAGAATATATACATTATTACACAGTGAAATTTACGACTGTCCTTATCCAAATTCTGCTTCGTCCAATAACTTATCACAGGCCTTTATGCAAGAAAGATGATCAAGCTCATCGACCCCATATAGAAGTGGGAAAGGATGAAGAAGAAGAACGAGGAGGCTGTAACTGGTATACTGCATCAGGTAAAGCTCGACTATAGAATAGCTGCATATTTCCTTGAGATATTAAAAGTGCCCTTTCTCTCTTTGCATAGAACACGACTGTGTACTAAAAACCTGGCAAATTTTCTGTACTGACCCCACTAAAATGAGCGTACCTAATATGAAAAAGCAAACTATCCAGGCACTGAGAACCTGGATAATCGCCAGCCTGTTAGAACCCAGTATTGTATGACGAGGATCCTGAAGATGAAACGATATACACCTTCAGGTGAATAACAAAAATGATGTAATTTACCTCGGTTTTATGGCAATGATATCTTTCCCTATGCAATATCGGAGGTCACAGACAAAATTTAAGCTATAACATGTTTTAGCGCGAGCAACAAATCCCTATTACGAAGGCATTTATAGAGAATACTCAAGAATTTCAAAGACATAAAGGTTAGGTGAACTTGCGATCCTAAAATGGCCACTGTGTATGCTTCGTGTGTGTAAGTGTGTGTACTGCGATGGACCGGCGCCTTGTCCAAGGTTTGTTCCCTGCCTTGCGTCCTGTGCTAGATGGGGTAGGCTCCAGCAGACCCCTGCGACCATGTTCAGGTCTAAGAGAGTTAGACTGACTACACTGCAAGCATATCTTAACAAAAAACACGCGTGAGAGTTTACTAGACCAAAAACCCAAAACTACCCGCTTCACCTGTCAACCGTGTAAAGTCTAGTGATATCAAATCGCGCCGGTAGGAAGACACGAAACACTGTTAGAATCACACAACCAGTCATTTCCATTCATCTTTAATCTGGTCGCTTTAAAACACGCAGCAGATCCAATATCACGCATCTCAAACTGGACAAATAAAACACGCCATGATATTATATGATCAGCAATAAATATTCTTTAAAAAATCCGACCTTAAAAACTGCTACACAGGCACATGTGTATCCCAGATGCACTCCAATAGCAGCCATGCCTGTACTGTGTAGAATGTCCGTAGGAGGGGTTAACAAAACGCCAATGGGCACAAGGGTGCTACAAATTAACCAATCATATTGTACACTGTGACGATTGCTGTCCAATTATAGGCGAAATAAATTTGCGCAAGCGCACTGACTCAATATGGGCGGAAAATATGCTAATATAACCAATCAAAAGCTTTCAATGGCTTGATGCAAGAAAGGTAGGAATTCCGAATACGCCAACAGTCTTAAAGCCACCAATGGCAAGGTTGAACGAGAAATGAAACGTCACATTTGATCAGCCGTGTAGTTTACTATTTATTTTTATAGGCGCAGAAACAAAAAAGAAGATATGTGGACAGCAAACGTTGTTTTGGTGTTAGCGTATAGCCTCATAGTACCCGATATAGTTTATACGGGGGGATGTGAAGGTGAGAAGATAAGGCATGCTGCTTTTTCTGTGTGTAAAAATAGCAACATTTTCTACTAACTGTGGAAACCGTTTGCAGCATGCAAATCAAATAGGAGCATGAAATTGTGTGGGTTCTGTTGTAACGGCTGGAGTCTCATTTCAGATTCTAGATGCGAATCTATAACCGAAAGAAGCAGTATTTCCAATGAGATTTACAACAAGTAGACAGGCTTAAAGAAATTAATTGAAAATATGACAAGTCTGCATGATCTGGATATTTAATCATTAGGAATATAAAATGTATATATTTTTCATTATAATGAAATGTTTTGGGGTTCAAAAACATATGCAAATTAAATAAAAAATACTTTACACGTGTTGCATAATTTATTTTCAGGCTTTAGAAATCAAACGTATCGTCAACAAAATAACACATTTACATGTAAGTTTGACTGACAAAGGTAACCATATAGCTGCAGTAGATTTGTTAGAATAAATGAACCACAGTCTTTTGCCAAAGCTTTTGATTAATATCCTTTATTAAGTAAGGTGAATAAAATAGCCATTGCTTGTGATGCCAGATTCAAGATAAATGAATCACACAGAGGCAGCAACAATCTGACTGATCATGTCAGTGACAGCAGTTGTGTACAGAACAATCCGAACAAGGCACTATAATCACTATCTGACATCTTTGAAAAACAAAGTATCAGCCAGTCATTAACCAACCGGCTATATCCTAACACAAGGCCACGGGGGTCTGCTGGAGCCAATCCCAGCCAATACAGGGCGCAAGGCAGTCACAAATCCCGGTCAGTGCGCCAAAACACAATGTATTGCTGTAAAATAAAATACAATATACAACTTTACATTTGATTCCTGTATCTATCAGTCTGACATTTTCTAAATTGCTTTGCCGGGAACAGGGTTGCTGGAGCCTGCCCCAGCTGTCATGGGGGCAAAACAGGAACAAACTCTGGAAAAGGCGACCAAACACACACACACCCCAACCACAAACTAAGGGCAGTTTTTTAGTATCGCCCACCCACCTAACTTTCATGTCTTTGGACTGTGGGAGGAAACCGGAGCACCCAGAGTAGACCCACACAAACTTGGGGAGAACATGCAAACTCCACATAGGGAGGACCTGGGACACAAACCCTGCTCTCTGCAAGGCAGCAGTGCTACCACTCCGCCACTCTGCCGCTCTTGTTCTCTTTAGCTTTGTCATTGTAAATATAGAAGCCAACCTCACTTAAAAAGACTTACATTTTATGATACTTCATTACATTTTTCAAGTTTTTCTTTGCCCCACAAGAGAAACATAATTCACTTTTCTGAAGGTCTGTCCCTAATAAATATAATCTGGTAGTAGGCAGTTAATGGTTCAGCTCATAGGCATGCAAAATGAAGCTGATAAAATATTAGTTATGAGGTTATTTTTATTTGCACTCATGGAAACCATAAAAGTTTAATGTTTTCTATCTCATCACATTTAAGTGCTAAATTGAAAATAAAAAGGCTGAGGTGTTGTGCCTAGATGCTTCCACTTCAAATTAATAGCACTTACAGTTGACCAGAACAGACTGAGTACAGACCCATTCTACTGCCTGTGTTTGTCAATGGGGATTGCATGGCTATGTGCTTGGTTTTATATACTTTTTAACAGTGAAAGTGACTGAAACACCTGATGTTAGTCATTTGGAGGGGTGTCCACATACTTTTGGCCAAAATAAAAACGGGTCTGTGAGAGGATGCATTTCTGATTTCTAAATCAGACAAGCAATATGATTTGGGTGGGGAAGTTAAATCTTGTTTTGCTTTTTCTTTGTAGTTCTATTTTTCCTTTGTTTTTTTCTATATTGATTTTGAAGTAAATGGTTGTACAGTATGTGGTATATTATTATTTTACACCATTTTTATATTATTTGTGAATTTCCCCTTGAGATTAATAAAGTATCTATCTATCTATCTATCTATCTATTATTTGTTTGATTGGGTATCTTGCAATTGTGATGTTCTGGTTTTTGAAAATAAAATATAAGAAATAAAAATAAGAAAAAGGACAAAATAAATCCTTGATCTCTAAAACCAGAATAATAGCTTCATTGTTTATAGAGGTCAATGAAGAAGCTGAAAAAAATATAAAGGATGGTTAACAGAACATGAAAACAGAAAGTAATTTTGTATTTTTCAGCTTAGATTTGATTTACTGAACATTGCAATGTCTGGCTGTTCTCCCTTTCTACCTTAAAAACTTAGGCAGCGTCTCTACTGATAGTGTTATGTCAAATAAAAATCATGATAGCTTTGTGTCAGTTATGTATTAATGTTGCCCCTAGACAGGACACCCATACTTACTGTGCTGGTTATCATTTTGTTTAGAGTCGGTCCATTGGATGGTTCTTTACATTTAAAAACTCAAAGTTTACATTTACTGTAATTCTGCCAGTACTGTTAAAGTACTGAGTTACTGTTACAAGTAAAATTAAAAATATAAATTGATGATACAAGAAATATACATTATTCTGGCTCAATGTACCTAAGCAATTAATGGCCATTATTTTACATTTTTACACCATTTAGTCAAGTTTATGTAGATTTACGGAGTACATTAATAGCCAGAATATGCATATTTGAATTTTTGCTATTGAAGCTTGTCCATATAAACATGGCCTCAAAAATATTGTAATGTCTTGTTAGAACCAGAGCAGTTTCCCATTTAATAAAGTATTAGACATGCCATTGAAACTGCATTGTCTTACTAGTCATTCATTCCTGTCAGTGGGACTTTGACTTGGGGATGATACCCCTAAAGCACAGCAATTAACACTCATTTATTTCATGGTTCTAGGGTTTTATGGTATGGTTATTTACAGTATATGGTTGTAGTTTGACAGAATCTTGGGCACACTGCAAGTGACCCAATATGATTACTACTTGTGTGACTATATGACTAGCAACATGAAAAAATTAAGTTGTGGTTTTTCCTTTATTTATTTTACACAGTGTTTTTTGTAGTAAACAATGTACTTTACAAGTGTACAGCTATGGTGAATTGTGTTCACTTATTTTTTTTTTACAAAGGATTTACCAGTAATTTAAGCAATTTTCTTTGGATCATACATTGAGTTAGTAGCAGAAGTTGAACTGACAGCCTTGAGGTCTACAGGCCAATTTCTTCACTGCCAGCTACTGCCTCACTGAATGCTATAAACCATCCATCCATTATCCAACCCTCTATATCCTAACTACAGGGTCACGGGGTCTGCTGGAGCCAATCCCAGCTCACACAGGGCGCAAGGCAGCTATAAACCATGAAGTTTCCATTCTGTTTATGTAGGTACAAACAGAAACAAATTAAATAATATTCCTGCCACAGAATTTAGCTGAGCATGTTTGTTTTTTAGTTACTGTATGTCAGAGAATGTCATTAGCTGAAAATGCACAAATGTCTTTTTTCCCTTGACCTATTGTGAAGAAGCAAACCCCAGATCTGTATGATGGAGTTGGTGCTTCTGTGCAGCATAGCTTCAGGGGTTAACTGTTCATTCAATTACATAAATCGGTTTGCACAGGATGATTCGTTCTTGCATTCTTGACTGGCAAGTTACAAATTCAAACATCTTGTTTTTGATTCTTTCTTTAAATATAATATCCCATTCATCCATTTTCTAACCCGCTGAATGCTAATCATGCTGTATATTTCAAAATATAATAATCGCACTAGCAACATTTACAATAAAGCAAGACACTTTGTTCTTACAAATTCTTGCAGAACACAATTATTAACAAAGTAAAATTGAAACATTTTAATCGTATTTTGTACACTTTTTTATATGGTCACTTATTGTTAAATTAACTTTTAAAACCGAAGATTGCATGTATTTTTCAATCTAACAATTATGCCAATTTAGTCTTGTAAAGTGTTAATGGAAATCCAGGGTTGTGCTGTATATTATTACTGTAGTCATCTTTGAACTTATAATGGAAACATTTGGGTTGTGCAGAGCATAGATCATTTTAGCATGATTTAAATTAAACCTCTTTCATGTTTCATTATTTTGTCTTCATCTTTCATTTGATTTAATGGAGGGCTAGGGACTAAAGCCAGTGCCTCAGGCCCCTACTCCTTTATTGAAAGTGAGACGTGTTTTAACTACTAAGATCCCAAGGAGGTTATGCTATACAGTGAATTCAGACATTTTAATGTAACCAAAGACCCTAGTCACAGTCTTTGCTGTGTTATAAGGCAGATATTGTAGCTGAGAAAATCTGGAAATTCCCATTGTCATTTCATAAACTCTGATAGGTACAACATTTGTTACAAATTAAACGAAAAAATTATATTTAAAGGAGACATGTACAGTACGTATGTGTAACATCTACTATGTTTGTCCCTCCTGAAAAGTATGCTGGATCCTTGCATGTGTTAGCTACAAAAAAACAAAAGACATGCCAGTGCAGAAATGTCTAACCCCGATAACGCAGAATCCGATTCAGGAATTATTGCAATGGGGAGCACTCAAATGTGGTGTTTATCAGAATGTGGAATGTGTCCAGGCAGGGAGTGGAATTTCCCATATTCTAGCTTGACAGGAGTGCCACGAAGGAGCAGTAGCTCCTCAGCCTGTGCCTTTGTCATTTGTCCCTTTTGGGTATTTGTGGGGATCAATGGAGGTAATCTCGCCGGTAGAATTAAAATAACCTCTAGGAGTAGAGTCTGTGAACTTCATTTATGAGGGAAAAATGAAAATTCCATGTTGGTTGAAGAAGCTAATTTAGAGAAAGTAAGGTAAAAAGCTGAGGGGTTTTTAATGAGCGTGGGTAAGCAAGTGGGCTGCTGCACTTTTATAGCGGGTACCTAGCACCCCTTTTGTGTTTTTTCTTTTTGTCTGTTAACTTTTCTCATCATTTTGATATAAAAATAAAAGGCATAATATATCAAATTATTTTCGAATATTTCTACAGGGGGTGCTCTGTAACAAGGTTAAGATTCTCTTCTTTGTTGTTTAAGAAAAAGATTAGAGATTTCAAGAGTGGCCAGAAAAAGATTGCACTTATACCCTGATATAAATTACACATTAACATATAGAAATGATGGTAAGGTATACATGGCAATTGTTGTGGCAACTGCCATGATTAATTTAAGAAATAAATAATTTCCCTTATGTGGTAATGAATTTGTTTAATAGAGACATTTACCTTACGATTACAGGGCTAGGAATACAATACACTTTACCATATTTTCATTAATGAGCCAGAAACTTGGTGATAAGTCAGGAGTATTTGCAGTAGTGTGGTACTACTCAAACTAATTATAGTCGTAAAATGGAGGGATTTTATTGTTGGGGCATAGTGGCGATGTGATGTGGACTAGAGAAAAAAACATACTTTAAATTTCAGATTATTATTAATTAATAAAGCAAAGCAAAATGTAATAGGCAAATTTAACAAAATGAGTACTACTCAATTCATTGATAATTTCAATTTACAATTAACACTCTGCTCAAAACAAAAATGAAGGTTTATTTTGAAAAATGAATATTTCAAATAATGAATAAATAACATTTCAAAAGAGTAGGGCAGTGTTTGGGGATAGACAGCTAGGTAAAGAATCATGAAGTCAGGAAACAAAATTAATGTCACAACTTCTGAGATCTTATTGTATCATTTGATTTTGTTCATTTGTTAACAGTATCCTTATTTTACATACTAACTCTTGATGAGTTTAAATACATTGATAAATAATTATCATTTTTGCATGTTCTTTGATACATTGAACATGTTGTACTAAATGACTGTTTAACATATTCAATTAAATCATTCATTTTGCCCAGAGGGGACTGGGCGGTCTCATGGTCTGGAATCCCTGCAGGTTTTATTTTTTTCTCCAGCCGTCTGGAGTTTTTTTTTCTGTCCACCCTGGCCATCGGACCTTACTCTTATTCTATGTTAATTAATGTTGACTTAATTTATTTTCTTACTGTGTCTTTTATTTTTCTATTCTTTATTTTGTAAAGCAATTTGAGCTACATTTTTTTGTATGAAAATGTGCTATATAAATAAATGTTATTCACTCATTTTTCAAATCTGTTCTAGTATGAACTTGTGAGCTACAGAAGTCACTGATAAAAAACGTGTTTTATGGGGAGGTTTTTGAAATATGCTGCACAGTAAGGCATGTGACTATAAAAAACGTCTTTAGAAGTGGTCACTCACCCAGTGGGATCTCATGATAGCAGCTTCTGTAATATGTTGAAAGAGCAGTGATGGGAAAGATGTGTGAGTGCAGATGTGGATGAGCATGCAGTAGACCTGGTTTAAAAAACAATCCAAAATAGTATTTTAGATGGTCAATACAAGTGGGAGGTCAACACATAGGCAGGGGGAAAGAATATGAAATCCAAAAAAGCAGGCAAAAGGTTAAATACTGCAACACTTGAGCATTGGACTACAGGCTTTCACAAAGGCCATTATGCACAATACTTGTCAGGCCCATTTTTTATTTTATTTTCCCTCGTTTTAAATGAGGCATCATTAATGTTGTCAAGCTGCAGACAAAGTTATATATTACGAGCACTGGAGGAAAAATAATGTGCTTAAAAGTACTGTAGTTTGTCGACCAGGAAAATTACCACAGGGAAAATCATAAGGAATAGCCAGGAACAGACTAAGGTTTGTTTGCCAAAAGCACAGAACAGAAAGAATGGCCAAAAGTACAAAACACAAAAACAAAAATCAACTAGTAAAAACACAAGCAATAATTTTGAAAGCAGACTGTGGGAATTTGTTTGTAGCTAAAGATAACAGATGGATACATGGTTTGTTTTGTTAAATTTATCCAAAGGCAGTGAGTAGTGTGTACAATATCCTTCAATAGACTTTGACTTCACACGTATCAATGCTGGTGACCATTAGATCCACAATGATCGTCTAACCATATGCTATTTGCCCACTGCCTTGAGAAACCAGTGCTGAAATGGCCACCGTTTCTAACAAAAACTACACAAAATTGTGCCATTCTGACATCATTAAAATAAAGTTCTACTGTACTCCATGCCTTTACCTTCTTATACATGCAGTAATCATCTGGCCCTGCCTAATATCACAAATCGTGCTTCTGTTACAATATGAATTACTTCTGATTATTCTTTTAAAGAATAATTTCAGTGTTTTTCAAATCAAAAGCTGTGAAAAGATCAGACTCGACACACTTAAAAAGGTTAGGGGCAGCCACCCGTATATTATCCCTGGCTGCGATGGGCTTTGAGAATAAGACAGTAATGTCTTTGATGGAGTCCAAACAAGAAGTGATGAATAGTGGTTAAGATGGCGGCTTTAAATGCCAAGAGTGGAAGTGATGTAAGGGAACTGAAAGTCACCTCCTTCTGACGTTGTAACCGGAAGTGACATTCTTCTAGGCGCCAGAACCAGAAGTGACGTCTTTAGGGAAGTGACAGATAGGTTTTCCCCTGTTTGGTCTGTAGAGGTAACAGAAGAAGATTTAGTGCACCCCGACACCCCCTGGCCTGGTGTGGAATTACCCTCACTTGGTCCATACAGCTTCCTCCTACTTGCACGTGTGTGACAAGCATTTCTCCATATTTGTTGTACATATCAATATTAATATACTAGACATTAAGCCCGTTACAATAACGGGCACTAGAACAGTAGTGCATAAACATTAGTAGGAACAGTCTATATTAAATGGCAAGGGACCTTGTATGTGGCTGTAACATGCGTCACTGTATTGTGTGCCTTTAATTTTATCTCTCAGTAATACTGGTTTGTATTTCCGTAAAATGCCTGTAATTTTGTCTGACAGTAATACAGTGGAACCTCGGTTCACAACCATAATGCGTTACAAAACTGGTTGTAACCCGATTTGGTTGTGAACCGAAGTAATTTCTCCCATAGGATTGTATGTAAATAAAATGATTTCGTTCCACACCGTATGAACTGTATGTAAATATACATTTTTTTTAAGTTTTTAAGCACAAATATAGTTAACTAGCCAACCCGCGGCGTACCATACGCCGCATTATCAGGTCGGTTTTTTAAATAATTTTTAAGCACAGGGAGAAAAGTAACATTTGAAAAATCGGTATTGTAATAAATTAGCAAGAAAAGCAACATTGTTACAATGCACGGAACGAACCAACACACAATCGTCTGTGCGCTGCTCAGGCGTGGAGGGTGGAACGGGAGGAGAGGAGAAGGACGTCCACTCGCTCCCTCCGTCATGCTAGTCTGCTGATTTCTTGTCCAGTATGCACTGCCTGCTCATGTGCCCACCTCCAACTCGTCACTCGAGTCGTTGTCATCTTTGTACAGTCCAGATGCAGCTGTGACTCATGTAGACTTTTCATTGCTCTGTGCGATTTTGGCTGCCTTTCTATATATAATCCACCAAGACACCGGACCACGGTAGCAGCGAGGTGGGAGGGGGGTGTGTACAAAGTGCAGGAGCATCTAAGAAGACGCATGTTTGTTGTGGATGTGAATTGCTGTATGTAGCGTGTAAAACAGTTTGCTATGGTGCACTCAGTCGTGCGTTGTAACCGAAAAATTGGGTTTTTAAAGACTGCTCACTTCGTTGTGTATACAACTGTAGGTGAATGAAAAGATGCAACTCTGGAGAGGGCAACATACAATACAGTGTTTTACACGCTGCATACAGCGATTTACATCCGTGACAAACATGCCTCTTCTTAGAGTCCTGTCGCGTCCACCCTCGTTCTCGAAGCATACACACCGCCTGGTCATGTGGTGCCTCTGTGTAAACCGGTCAGGCACAGAGAAGGTCAGCTGCCGAGAGAGCGTCTCGACTGTTGTAGGGCCTGCATTGGTGAAGCAGGTGAGACGGTAATGAAACAGAGACACAGGGCTTATTGGTTTTTAAAGACTGCCTCCTTCATTGGGTTTTAACCAATGCACGGAACGAACCAACACACAATCGTCCATGTGGCGCTCAGGTGCGGAGGGTGGAACGGGAGGAGAGGAGAAGGATGTCCATTGCGCTCCATCCGTCATGCTAGTCTGCTGATTTCTCGTCCTGAATGCACTACCTGCTCATGTGCCCATAATATTTTGCTCTCCATAAAAATATATCCTGTCTAAATTATACAAGTTAGAAACAAAGTAAACGTTAAAAGAACAAACATTCAAATTTCTTTACTCTTATGTAATTTTATATAGAAAATAAACTTAAATTTTAAATATCCCAAAAGATTTTGCTCTCCATAAAAATATATCCTGTCAAAATTATACAAATTCAAATATGAACATGGTGCATAACAAAACCCTGGAAATATAAATAAAATCTGTTCTTTTCAGCAGTAACAAATCAAATCATTCAGTTGTCTTTGCTCATATGTCGTTTTATGAGAGCTGGACGCCTGGCATCTTTTTTTGGCAACAAGTTCGTTTATGTTTGGTGTGAGGTTCTGTGTTGTGGAGATTCTCAGGATGGACTGCAGGTGCTCATCGGTGAGGCGACTCCTGTGTGCTGTTTTGTTAGTCTTCATCACTGAGAAGAGCTTCTCACACAGATATGTGCTACCAAACATGCACAAGGTTTGAGCCACATGTAGACGGAGCTGGAGCATTTGTGCGGGAATGGACTGAATAAACTGTGCGGGCTGTGCAGTATCGTACTTTGCCTTCAGTGTGCCATTACACTGCAGCTCAATCACCTCCATCTGAATCTGCACAGGTGCAGTTTCCACATCGACGGCAAATGGGTTGCGAAACAACTCAAAATTCTTTTTTTGTTCTTCAAAGTCACCAAAGCGCCGTGCGAACTCAGTGCGCAGTGAGTTCAGTTTATCAGCAAAGTGCGATTTGGGAACACCGTTGTGCCGACTTGGTTCAACATTACTTGGCAACAGGGAAAGTGGGGCAAGTTGCACTAGTGCATTTGTGCCTCCCATAAAAGTAGCTTCACTTGAAATCACTTTGTGATTTTGCACGGTAAAACGTCTGCTGAAGTGTCAGATTCTTCTTTAACTCTTCTGCTTTCTGTATCTTGTGCATTGCATTCAGGTCTTTCAGGTTATCTTGATGTTTTGTCTCATAGTGCCATCTTAGATTAAATTCTGTAATTACAGCCACATTAGCTCCACAAATGAGACACACGGGTTTACCGGCAATGTCAGTAAACATATACTCAGCCTCCCATCGGTTTTTAAAGGCTCTATGTTCAGAATCACCTTTTCTCTTCGGCATCATGTGGGCTAGCTTCGCAATAACTTGCAGCATCATAAGCTAGACTTGATTAACGCAGTAAGTGTTCGGCAAGGCAGCTGAAGGGATCTGTAGTTTATTGTGTTACCAGCGCTTCATATCCCCGGGCCATTAATAACAATAATACAGTATATAAAATGATCTTGCGGGCGATATAATTACGCCGGGCGGATGTGGCCCGTGGGCCTTGAGTTTGACACATATGGACTAAATAGAACTTGAAAAGAAATATTTTTCGAATGTGATCGCGCAATTCAGATCGAGTTGACGCACTACAGTACATCGAGCCCGCGTGCTATTGTGGTTTTGCCTGTGTGCCTCAATAAGTTACCCTCCCCTCGCTCTTACTTTTTTACCGTTCATCTAATGAATACACTGAGTATGGCTTTACCAAAACAATCATTGATCGCGAATAAAGTATCCATTATTCATGAAGCTTCAATTGGTGATCTGTCTTTCTGCGTTAACCGCATATTTTTTCATACGTCTCAAACCAAGGGGATGCGAAGGTAAAATGAATCGAGAAGCGCGTGTACATACTTAGTGCATCCTTGCTCGGAAATCGAACCTTAGCGCTAGAGGCGAAAGCTCTACTACTGTGCCACGGCGTGTGGTTTGTCTATTTGAGCGTAGCAGTGTAATTCGGTTTTTGTTCAGCACTCTTTGGAACTGTTGGTTTTTGTCTGCGCACTGCGTCAGTTCACGTGAGCCGCTGAATATGGTTTTATATGTCACTCGCTTGCTTCTAATTGTTTCGCTGCCTTCTTAATTATATAATGCATGTTTTCTTCAGCGCTTTTTGTAGCTCTTCCTGGTTTTCTACATAATGAGTAATTACGTGAGAGGCGTGATGATGTCACACGAAACTCCGCCCCCCACGGCTTTCGAGCTCAACTACATTACAGTATATGGGGAAAAATAGCTTCTAGTTATGACCATTATGTATAGAATTTCGAAATGAAACCTGCCCAACTTTTGTAAGGAAGCTGTAAGGAATGAGCCTGCCAAATTTCAGCCTTCTGCCTACACGGGAAATTGGAGAATTAGTGATGAGTCAGTGAGTCAGTCAGTGAGTCAGTCAGGCAGTCAGTCAGTGAGGGCTTTGCCTTTTATTAGTATAGATTATACCATTGAATGCACAGCGTAATAGTAAACTAAATCTAAAAACATTGAATAACACTAAGAAAACCGTGAACAACAGAGAAAACTAACACTGCAAGAGTTTGTGCTATAGCCTTACGACCCGCTCGCTAAAAACACTTTTTTTTAATGAGTTTTAAGCACAGGGAAAAAAATTAACATTTGAAAAATCCGTAATTTAATAAACAACCAAGAAAAGTTACATTGCAACAATGAACGCGCGCGCCTGTGTGTGTGTGTCTCTCTCTCGTGGGCCTGCTTGTGTGTGTGTCTGTATTTCGCATGTGTGTCTCTCTTAAGCGCGCACCTTTGTGTCTGTGTGTGTGGGTGTGTCTGTCTGTCTGTCTCTCGTGCACGCCTGTGTGTGTCTCTCTCACGCCTGTGTGTGTGTGTCTCTCTCTTGCGCCTGTGTGTGTGTCTGTCTTGCGTGCGCCTGTGTGTGTGTGTCTCGCGTGCGCCTGTGTGTGTGTCTGTCTCTCTCTCTCTGCACAGGGAATACACAGGAAGAGACTGAACACGTGCTGTGTGGCCCCGCGCATGCACACTTCAACAGAAGACACACACACGGACACCTGGATGCACACAGGGGTTTCCTGTGTGTGTGTCTGTCTCGCGTGCGCCTCTGTGTGTGTGTCTGTCTCACGGGCGCCTGTATGTGTGTGTCTGTCTGTCTCTCACGCACCTGTGTGTATGTCTTTGTGTGTGTGTCTGTCTCGTGCGCGCCTGTGTGTGTTTGTCTGTCTCGCGCACGCCTGTGTTTGCGTCTGTCTCTTGCGCGCCTGTGTGTGTGTCTGCCTCTCTCTCGGCACAGGGAATGCACAGGTAGAGACTGAACACGTGCCGTGTGGCCCCGCGCATGCACACTTCACCAGAAGACACACACACGGACACCTGGATGCACACAGGGGTTTCCTGTGTGTGTGTCTGTCTCACACGCGCCTCTGTGTGTGTGTCTGGCCCGTGCCTGTGTGTGTGTGTCTGTCTCGCGGGCTCCTGTCTGTCTCTCACACGCCTGTTAATTTGTCTTTGTGTGTGTGTGTCTGTCTTTGTGTGTGTGTCTGTCTAGCACGCGCCTGTGTGTGCGTCTGTCTCTTGCGCGCCTGTGTGTGTGTCTGTCTCTCTCTCGGCACAGGGAATGCACAGGAAGAGACTGCACATGCACATGCACACTTCACGAGAAGACACACACACACACGGACACCTGGACATACACAGAGGTTTTATTAAAGAGGATTATTTCTTTGTAAATTAAAAGAATACTACGTCCTTGAAGTTTAGAATGGGCTTCAAGGGACAGGAGACCAAATGTGAACACTAAAAGCTTAAACCATATCAATTACAGTAACTTTTCAAAGCAAGAGTGTTATTGAGTATTAATTAGCATCTTGAGATTGCACACATATTGTAAAACAGCTTATCCATGTTGTTTCTGGGGGAAAAAACTATTTCTGAGACTTTGACGTTTTAAAAGAAGACCAGCTGTGTGCTTCACCACAGTGCTTATAACTTTCTGCACTAACCTTTGACCTCCACGGTATATCCTTTTTACTTCAAAAATCCTGTCATGTCATGCCGCTGTTATTGAAATAATTAAATGGTGCTGCCAAAGTCTGAATTGCTCTCTGTTCTGTAAACAGCTAGATAAAAATTATTGAAAAAATGTCACATAGTCATTCACAGTCTTTACACTATTTGTGATAGAGAAGATCAGAGTAATTTTTTCATTTCATACTTGTTGGTTTGTCTAGGTGGGGACTGCCGCTTGGAATGCCTCACTCTACATTTGCACGTTTGTGAATTACACTTTTCAGTCATATGCCCCAGAGTTAAATAATGTTTCTGGCAAGAGGTGATAATCATATCAATGTAAATGTACATGTTGTAAAGGACAATGCACCTTGGCTGGCATCGTGGCCAGGATGAGGCAAGGTCCCTTACCTGGATGGAATTCCAGCCCTTTTGAATTTCCTCAGGAAGAAAGACCAAAAGTTCCTACCCTAGCCAGGAAGGTGGCAAAAGATTCCAGTTTGGAGCTGGGCATACTGGAGTCCTTGCACGGTCAGATCAAGGAATAATAGCTGGCCGGAAGGCCACTGTGATAGAGGAACCAGGTGAGACAAATGGTCACAGTTAAATGATCCCCCAAAACATTGTGTGGCAGCATCCCTGAGCAGTGCTACCTGTATGGACATCCACAAGGCATGTTGGGATCTATAGTCCCATGGAGCAGTCTTGTTGGACTCTGGGGGTGCCACCAGATGTTGCTGTGCAGGTCTGTGATCCCTACTTTTGTGGACTTCCGCTCACTTTCTTCGGGCCTTGCTCTAGAAGTACTCCCAGGTCTAAGATAAAGGAAGACACTCGACATCATCCAGGCAAGTCAGAGTCAGGAGAGAATTGGACAACAGTTGTCTGAGAGGAGTGGAGGAACAAGAGAGAAAATCAGAAAAAGAGAATATTGGTAAAAAGCCAACATATAAGACCCTTATCGTAAGGTACTTTTGCTAATAAACCCATTTTATTTGAACCCAGGACTTGGGATTTGGGGTGCTGCAATGCCCCCTACTGGTCACCATGTTTATTATTATTTCATCTTCATTGTTTAAGCTAAGAAAGAGAATTCTGTTTGCATTGAGGAGAATTCAAATTAAAAATAATTATTACTCCATGAAAAAAAAAAACTTGCTTATATTATTACATAGTTAGAAATAGTATGGGCCTATTAAAATTATATGGTTTAAAAAGTTTAGATTTAAATATTCCCAAAAAACACCTTGACATGGAAGACAATTAGAGAATAAATGAAATAGGAACAGTGTTATTTGCATGTTGTGAAGTGGTGTGTATTTAAAGACATTAATTTAAAACAGCAATGTTTTCAGCATTTGCTAAAATAGCAGTTTTTTAAACAATATAATTTAGCAAATATAAACTTCTTCTTTCCTGCCAAACCTTACAAAGAGGTATGGTTTTTCTTACAAAATGAAAGTCTTTTTAGCTCAACTACTACTAATTTTTGGCTATGCTTCATATCTTTGGATACTCCCATCCTTTACATGTACATGGCATGCTTTCTGTATTTAGTCTCTTTTTAGGACATTTTGTTGGCTTGGCACATTTCCATGAGATGAACTGAAAGTTAAATTTCTACATACTATAAATAATTTCAACTGTTGTGGACTTAACTGTGAATAAATAGCACCTGGAAATCCTTTAAAATAGCCAAAATACACTTCTTTAACAGAATCAATAACAACATTCTAAAATTCATGATGCTATTGCAAAGCATGCATACATTGTTTTTCTTCTTCCAGTGTGACTGCTGGTTCAGTGCAGCAACAGCAACATTTATTTATATTGCACATTTTCGCAAAATAAGTGTACTTCAAAGTGCTTTACAAGAAATAGGAGAGTGCAAATTATAAAGAAAAAAGATAAATAAAAATAGACAAGCAAATAAGCAAAAAGGAAAGAAAGAAAAACAGACAACTGCCTAACAGTAAAGCATAATTTAAAGTACTATTACCAATGCACAATTTTTATTTTTCTACTAGTTGTAATGGTAAAAGACGGAGTCTGATGGCAGGTTACTAGGGAGGAGAGGCAGACAAAACTCCAGCTAGGAGTTCCACTGGAGACTCCAGTGTGAAAAGTCCGACCAGCCACATCTAGTCATTCTACAGTACTTAAATGTGACAAAGTTTATTATTATTATTATTGTCATAATGCACTGCCGTAGAAGATGTTATGCAGTAGATCTTATCAGTAGATGGAGGATTCACATCCTCCCTAAAATCACAAGTGGCTGCAGAGTATTTTGGTCAGCTGGCGGAGATGCAAGACATCAGTAATAAAATGGCTAGGTGCAGCACTATAGGAATGAGAATAAGGAATAGAAAATAACAACTATATGACCAGGGAAGGCTTGTGGCAACTGCCTAGATTAAAATGAGAAAGGATGAAAAGCATGAAATGTGAGGCATCAAAACAGACAATCTCATTTAACTCGACTGATAGCCTACCTCACTAATCTTCCCCCAGTTCTTCCTCATGGTACCACATATGTGCCTCTGCTTACTCAGCTATTGTACTCACATGCCCAGAGAACATTTTTTTTTTGTCTGAAATATTTTTGGTTGAAATTAGTGTAGCACTCCTGGATAAATATAATGGGACCATAAGATAAAGTAGGACCGGCCAAGTTTCTGTCATCAATTATTTTTTGGAAAGTAAATACCAGAAGTTTGGATTGTGCCCTGTATTTCTGTATTTTCAAAATGCAAATCATTTTATTATCCCATGTAACTCTTCCTGGTAGACAGGTTAAGACATTTTGAAGGACGTCTGTTTTCTCTAATGAAACATTTCTTTAACAGTCTAGTTCTTGTCATGTTACTGCTAATGTTTTACACTCTGGTAAACCCACCTTCAGCTGAACAACTCAACTACAATGAAACAATCTAATGAAAAGCAGTGTTTTACTTGTTGCTTAATGCCTAAATTGAAGTTCTTTGTTGGTACATGTGCTCTGAGCAAATCCTTTGTGAGGAACAATACTTCAAGTCCTGGTGGCATAGATGCTAAACAAGGAATAGTAATATGAACTGAAATTTGGAAAAATCGGGAAAAAGTTTGTTGCAGTATGTTGTACTGTTTAACCTTCATCCATTTTCCAAACCTGCTTTTTCAAATCCTGCAACATCGGTTAGACAAATTCATTTTTTATGCAAGACATCTGTTGGGAGAAATATGAATATTTCAGCACAGGAAATACTATTTAAAAAAGCCCTGGAATTGGTAAGAAGGTAATAGTCCCAAAATATGTGCAGAAAATCCAGAGATAGGAAAGAATCTAAATTTGCTAAATGGATTAGGTGTTGGGGGGCAACATAACATTGAAACTATTGTGTAGCTGGAAGTAATCTGAGGACTTTGTGATGAAGTATCATCTGTTGGCTTGTGATATGTTTCCAAGCTGTATTCCTCAAGGCATTATAATTCTGTGTGGTAAGTTGCTTTTCTCCTAATGTACTAAGGAGAAGATAAAATAAGTGCAGAACCCAAGAACACACTAATAAAAGCCAGACGTTTTTATGAAATGAAGAGAACCAAATTTGATGCAAAGCATAAGGTATTACATTATTGTTCCATGGGGGATTCATATGACTAGAGAAAGAGAGAGGGAAGAGGCACCAGAAACGCTGAAATAAAGCTGTTTATCTCCAAATAGAATAGTGGGATTGAATAGCTAATCACATAAAATACAACTGCTTCTTACAGGATCTTTAGCTCAACTGAGCTTAATGACTTCGCCATGAACTGTGATGCCTGCTAATCTAACCCACTAACCACTAGCTAAGGCTCTGAGTAATACCTAAAGAACCTTGATCCTTGCATCTTAGCGGCAGTCAAAACTTCATTCTGTGATCTTCAAAATGTTAACCAAGTGTAGCCTTGTTCTTTACCAGAAAGGCAGAAAGTCTGCTGTGCTTTCTTTTGTTACATTGCAGTTAAAGTATCATTTTTTAGTATTGCACAAAGTCTTAGTTGATTACATGAAATTCAAAATGCTGCTGTCAGTTTCCAGACTCACACAAAACAAAGTGACCGCATACTAACTTACCTTGATTTGACTGCATTGTCATCTTGCCCAATACTACATCACTTCTGTAAAGTGGGACAGAGCACAACTGGTGTCATCATTGCTTGCCACATTGCATTCATATGTACAGTGCATTTAAGTAATTGCCTTACATTTTGACTTAATACCAGGAAATGTCTAAGACTAGATTTTAGAAATTTGTGGGAGAAAAATCACCAATTTAAGGATTCTTACTTTATACAAAAATGTGCTGGAAATGACAATTTACTTGAATCATTTTAGTTTCTATCAAATTTATCCAGGCAGATAATATTAAAGTGTCTTTACATTTATTTAAGTAAATAGCATGACAGTTATAAACAATAAAATGAAACAAAACACATAGACACCATTAGAAAAACAAATTACTCCTCACTTACTGTTCATAAAAAAAAAAAAATTGCATCAATTGTTAAGCTCCTTTACATCAAGATTTTGTAATTCTAAATAAACATAAAGAAGAGTTACTGTGGTGACTCAGTCTGCACAAAAAATGTAAATATAGGAATACGAGACATATTGTTCTAATGGAAAGTGACATCAAACAGGCAAGATTTTTATATAAACATGCAAAACAAAAAATGCCCAAATACTTTGAGCAAAAGCTGAAAAAAACATGCAGACAAAAGCAAACAGAAAGAAGCATAAAAAAGACAGAGTGAGGCGTTGCTAAAGAATCCGAAAAGGGGATGTATTTGCAATTCTTCCATGTCTCCATTTATAGGGAAAAATGGCTGATATTAATTATATCATAGCTATTGAGGATAAAGGATGATTGCTAACCAACCAAAAATATAACTATCAGGCTCACATTAACGACTTGTTATTCATACTTGTTTAGTGTCAGATCATATTTTCTTTAATTGTTCTTCATTTATAGTTATTCTTTACTTTGGTAAATTTTCATTATTTTGTATACATATTTTTCACAGTCAACACCATTTTGTGTGTCTTACGGTTACCGTGTTTGACTTTGCTCATTTCTTAACTGCGAGCTTAGTGTAGCTCCCTGTGCATTTTGGCACATAATATTTATACTTGCCTACCAATCTCTAAAATGACCTGACAACTCTGTTCACTGCCACTCTTCTTTTAAAACTTTTATAAAGAACTTGCATGGTGAACATTGGATTTTTACAGAATCTCATTAAAGATAGATAGATAGATAGATAGATAGATAGATAGATAGATAGATAGATAGATAGATAGATAGATAGATAGATAGATAGATAGATAGATAGACACACTATGGTCTGAACACACAGCAGAATGACTATAAAGCAAGAAAATTCAAAAGAAAGGCTGTCACAGTCCTACTGGGGCATTATGCAGACGTATTGCTGTTGGTAGAAAGGAGCCCCGGTAGTGTTTCTTGAAACACTTCTGCTGAATAATTTGTTGGCTGAAAGTCTTCAGTGTTAGTGTGTCAGAAAGAACATGTGCAGAATTGTTCATAATGGCAGTCAGTTTTGTTTTTATTCTCTATTTTGCTACAGCCTCAAGGGCCTCCCTAACTTCCCATAACTAAGTTGGCCTTTAAGGATAAGGATATTATAAAATTCATCAATTGTAAAAATCATAATAATAGGGTAGTATCACAGAATTATACAGTAAATAGGCAAACCAAGCAACGATATTAGAAACACAAAAGCAAAATTCTGTTATTAAGTGGGGTTGTTTAGAATAGTTTTCTTTTGAGAAGTATACCTGAAATTTTAAGTTTTTGAAGTTAGCGAATCAATTTATTTTTAGTTTTGAACACATTTTAAAAGGTCTGAAAATAGTTTGTCATTTTCTGATGCCATTTTGTTTTTCCATGAGCCCTGCCATTTCGAGATGCTTTTGCCATATTGTGGCTATGAGGAAATGACCAGAAGTGTGTAGCATATGACATTTCTGTTATAGCGGTATAAAGTACATGTACAGAGTCATGCACTTCCTCATGCATGTCTGTTTCATTGTATTAACTTCCCTGACATATTTTCTTGTGCTCTGTTCTTGCAAGTAGAATTCTGGTTTAGTCTTTTGGCTTTGTAGTTTGCGTTACGTCTGGGTTTTTTTTTTTATCTCAGGCCAGTTATTTTGACTAAGTATCATCTTCTGATCCCAAAACTTTTCCAAACTGCCTAAGCAGTACAAGTCAAAGTTAGAATAACAAAACAAAAGTCCTCACGCAACTTTGTTTTAGTTTTCACTTAGTACTTCGCACATTCATACATAGGAGGTGTGGACAAATTATGTCCCTTGACCTCAATACGTGTAACTGGAAATGGGCATAATTACCATTAAAACCATGGCCAGTAGTTTGAAAATACATATAAAGTGGGGTGGGGGGCACACTCAAAACAAAAAATAAAAAGGCATCACCAGACTAAGGACAAAAAAAAAATAAAACAACTGCAAACATCCATCCATTATCCAACCCGTTATATCCTAACTACAGGGTCACGGGGGTCTGCTGGAGCCAATCCCAGCCAACACAGGTTGCAAGATAGGAAAAAAACCCTGGGCAGGGCGCCAACCCACTGCAGGGCCAACTGCAAACATTTCAAATTAAAACAATTAGCATCCCAGGACATCAAAACCTCTATTACTAAAGATACACATCTCTTTAAGTTGATGAATCACGTCACACACGAACGAATACACGCTCTGTAAAGAAAGGCCACATCACCTTGTACTTGTAACCTGCACATAGGGTGGAGGAGTCGCTTCTTTAAAACTTTCACTCATAGATGCCATGTATAAAAGACTGCTTCAGCTCCCCTCTGAACCTTTCCTCCTGCTGAATCACCAACTCTCTTTAAACTGTGTGCTAGTCAAGGCCTCCCTCCATCAACCCCTTCAAATATTTGCCGATTGCTCTGAATTGAAGTCCTGTCCATAGACCTGCCCCAGATTTATCACAATAAGACTTGTCCTAATATACACAGAATGTCCTTATGAAAGTTTGTTAGCCACCCATGCTGCTTTGTAAGAATATCAGGTTTATCCAAACTGTCTGTGCTGATGCTTTGCACTTTTTCTTTTATCAGAAAGACAGAAATATTGTAAATAGTAATAAACCTTTCATTATTATTATTATTATTTCATAGAGTCTCTTGTGTTTTGTCAGGTTCCTTCAAGGTTTGTTTTTATCTGCACGTGGATAATTGTTATTCATGCATAGGGCACACGCCTCTTTCTCTTATACGGACGTGGCACTTGAAAATCGACTTGCACATTGGTGAAAAACCTTGAACAAACTTTCTGGTTAATGACTCATAGCATTCCATTTATCAACTTGAGTTTTGGTTTTAGCATCTTGGTTCTGTTAAAAACTTGTATTTGCTTTATTCTATCAAAAATAGTAATAAATCTTTTGTTATTATTATTAGTTCATAGAGTCTTCTCTGTTTGTCTGGGGGGGCAGCAGGCTCCTTCAATGTTTGTTTTCACTCTTGCCCCATCACGTGTCTAAATATTGTGCATGCATAGGCCAAGAGCCTCCTTCTCTTATATTGACGTGGAACCCAAAGATCAATCTGTGCATTTGGCTACAAGCACAGATAACTTGTCCCAAAGAGTCTGTAATGCAAATGAGCAGCATTACACACCTGGGGGCAGTTCTGGCCTGATGTCAGCTAAAGAGGGTTTCTGTTGACCCTGGTTGTGAATCAGTTGTCTAAAGGCTCCAAAGATAAGGGGAGAGTTAGGAAAAAGGCTCAGTGGTGGAAGATGTCATGTTCTCACTAAGGCTCCGCTCCTGGCTCTATGTTTTAACCCGCCTTCAACGAGTGTCTCCCATAGTTCTTTTCTGAATCTCTAAAAAAGAGCAACATCTATTTTTCTTTGCAGCGGTTCCCCTGTAAGGAAGGGATTTATTGTTTTTCAGTTTTATTCATTTGTCAATAGCAATACCATATTTTTGGCAACCTTCTTTGGTGTTTTCGATGTACTCAATTTACTTTTAGATGTTGAATTGTGGTTAGGATTTAGAATTGTCAGTCATTATCCAACCCACTATATCCTGGAACCAATCCCTGCCTGCACAGGGCACAAGGCAGGAACAAATCCCGGGCAGGGCACACACACACCCACACACTAGGGACAATTTAGGATTGCCAATACACCTAACTTGCGTGTCTTTGGATTATGGGAGGAAACCCACGCAGACACAGGGAGAACATGTAAACTCCACGCAGGGAGGACCCGGGAAGTGAACCCAGGTCTCCTTACTGCGAGGTAGCAGCGCCACCACTGCGCCACCGTGCCATCTTGATTTAGAATTGTGATTGTTTCAATTATTGTATATATTCCTATTAATTAGTTCATTTAAAGCTTTGTTTTTTTCTTTCTTTTATTCAGTAATTTTTAATTCAACTATTTTTTTAGTTTAGTGTTTCCAGTGGTGATATTTGGTATTATATATTCCCATTAACGAGTTGTTTTTGTTTCTTTTATTTAGTACTTTTTACATTATTTGTTATTACTTCTTTTCTTTTGTTATATTGTATTCCTCTCAGTTTTATTTAAAAATCCTAATTAGATTAAATTATTTCTTAATTGAAATGTCACTTCAAGATAAGTAGTTTGAAAATATGTTGTAACTTGTGGCTTATTTGGGTTAAGGTGGTCTTTGTGACATTGACTTTTGCTTTAATTTTTGGTGTGAGTTTGTAAAGAAGCAATTATAAAAGGATAGAAAAAGCCAAGAGCAAGTTAGAGAATGAATGTGGTCTGGTGCAGTTCTCGGGAAGTGGTCAAGTGGGCAAGTCACCCCACCTGGTCATTCTGCGAAACAGTGGAAAGGTGATGCTTGTGGAAGCCGGCTTGGACACAGACAGGCGGACACCATAGGTTCAACACCATACACACGTTTATTGTACATATTTACACAAGTGACAGCACACAACCCAGTACTCCCGTACTATTCACCCACAAAGTTCAGGCCTCTTATCCAATGCCTCTCTCTTCAGGTCCGCCTCCACTCCTCTCCTCCGAGCTCTGTCCTTCTTCCACCCGACTCCAGCCATTGAATAGAGGGGGACTGCCCCCTTTAAACCCACCCGGACGTGCTCCAGGTGCCTCCCAGTGATCTTCTGCTAACACTCCCTGGTGTGGCGGAAGTGCCGGCCGTGCACCCGGAAGTACTCTGGGTGTCCCTGGTCTTCTTCCCCCCAGCACCTCTGGGTGTGGCGGAAGTGCTGAGGGCCAGGGCTCCTCAGGCATTTGGGCGCCCCGTGGCGGTGACCACGGGCCCCTATAGGGTTGAGCTTCCATGATCCTTTCCCGTGGTCCCCATAGGCACCAGGGCCATTGCCCCCTCATGGTCTGGAGGAGGCGTAACCCCCCCTCCAGTCCTTCTGGGCATCCCGGCTGGGTACCACCCCCAGCCGCTTGCGACACGTTTAAAGTGAAAAAATTATTGGAAGAATAGATGTACTCAATAAATGGACCAAATGTTTATGCTGGGAGATCAAATAATGGCAAATATCAGAGTTAGAAACACTAAACTAAAAACATAGTTGACTTCTAAAAGCACAAGATCAATCCAAGAATGCTAAATAACAAAATACCACACAGTATTTTAGTTGAATCCTTATGGAAGCATGGTAACAACTGTAAACCAAACTGTTCCTAATATGGCAGTGCCTATAGAAAACAAAACATTGTCACTGTAATTGAAAAATTTACAAACATAGGAAAACAAAATCAAAAGTAAATTTAAGTAAAAGAACTTAATTTGTTGCCCTCAAATACATAAAAAATGTGCTTCTTAATGTAGTGGAGAACTAGGCAAAATTTTATAAACTCACATCATAAGACTACTCGGCAGGACAAAAACCTGTAAAGGATATTCCAGAGAGGTAGCCGAATTATTATTTTTTATATTAAGTAATTGTTTGTGTGATTCTTCTCTTTATTCATTCATTTATTCATTATCATAATCCCTTTTGTCACTTTTTTCCACCAAATGTTCCAGGGAGATTTATGCACATGTAGTGGTTTTACCCTCCTGTTTTGGCTTTCTGGTGTCCAATCTCCTGCTCTACTTCTTCAGTGCTATCAGTTCCTATTCCTCCCTTGTCATATACAGTATTCTTATGTTCTTGGACCTGTCAGGCTACTTTGTCTCTGTGCTCCAGTGTAAATCTTGGAAGACCCTGAACAAGATTAGAATACAGAACTGGATGTCTGCCTTTTATAATCTGATTCACTTAAAAATGGAGCATCCAGCATCTCCAGCATGACTGGCAGTTTGCTGTTTCCAAAGTGAAATCTTTTATGAGTGCATAAACCTATGCTGTCTCTCCCTTGGTTGGGTGATTAGCACTGCTGCGGTACATGGTGGCATGGCATTGGACATCGGAACGGGATGGGGAAAGTGGCAAAGGGGCACCATTTACATTTTATTCATATATTGATTGCTTCTTCTTCTGTCATGTGGATTTCTTTTTGATTTTATTAATAAAAAAATGTAAAAAAAAAAAAAAAGCCTTTTTGATATGATTCCATGCTACCTTTGTAGCACTGCTGTCTTAGCAAAAGTTTTATTAGGATCTCTGATCTTAACAACTTGATTTCTATGAAATGTACTAAGAAATGATTTGCTGAGCCATCCCATAAACTCTACCTAATGTTCTTAATCTGTGTTATAAATCTGTTTTAATTGGTAGAATTATTGATGATTTTGAACTGGACTTTTTCTTTCTTACTGAGACATGGCTTGACAGTAATGATGGAACTGTATGTATCCCCACACACCCCAAATTTGAAATACTTTAGTGCTTCCAGAATGAATTTTGAAGATTTCCACCTGCCTGAACCAATTCAGGGTTAGCTGAGTATCAAAGCCTACTCTGGCACCTTCCACGATAGCTCAAGAAGGCAGGTCCAGAATGCACAACTTTTGATACTTGGTCATGGCATTTACTTGGGTGTAAGGACAGTGCTTCATTTTATCCTGTTTATCTCCTGGACAAATATGACAGATTTTCCATATTTTCTCTTTTAGTGTGCAATGGATTCTTAGAAAAACTTTACCAGACATTGAAAACAAAATATAAAGATTTTACTCCTGCAACTGTTGAAAATGAGCTGAATATTGCCTGCAGAGTTGCCAGAGGAAAAGAAAGCAGACTGGTAGGTGCAAATTTCATAGTACAATATTGATCAGTTTATTCTTACAGGAAAACTTTGTTATTTGAAAAAGCATAGTCTCAACACTGATTGCAGGAAGCGCATCAACCTCCGAGCAAACAAAAGCTAAACATACAGAGAAAGAGTATGAAAACTATAAGTCAAGTGTTTTCGTTACTGGCAATTAACATAATAATTCATATTTCCATTTTATTAGCTCACATTTTCAACTATATAGTTGACAGCATTGGGTTCAAGGCAGGAACCAACTTGGAAACACATTCAGCCAGATTCACTAATAATTACCAAACTGACCTAAATCTGATATGTGGTAGGACGTTGGAGTCTTCAGAGAAGACCCATGCAAACACAAAGGGAATGTGCAGGCTCCACACAGACACAGCTTGATAAAATGTGTTCTTTTAGTCTCTCAGTAAATCTACCTCTTCTTCTATTCTGGGAGGTGTGGCTTTGTCCTAACCAATGAGAGGTTGCTTGTGGTGGGTTTTATTTTTTCTGTTCAACATTTTTGCTGAAGATGTTGTGTTGATTTGTAAATGTCCTGTGATGGACTGAGAAGCTTTCTAGGGTGGGTTCCTGCTTTAAGCTCAGTGCAGCCAATAAAAGCTACTGAATTAAGTTTGATAATGGATGAGTGGATGATTTCATGTCTAGACTGGCTAGTGCACTTGGATGTAGGGACATTTGATGAATAAGAGGAGACCATTTGTTCCATCAAGCTGTAGTCTGGTTTGTTGTATCAGTTCCCAAAGTTGTTTGATCAGCTTGAATGTTAAGCAATTAGTGATTGTTGATGCTCTCTTAAAACATCCATTTTTTCTTTAAAATAGTGCTACTACCTGGGAGCCACAAGTGATGCAGCAACAAAGATAACCAGTGAGGTAACTCGGCCACTAAGCTACCATGTTCCAGTGCATAAAATCTGTGAAAAACTTCAAAAGAAGGACAGCCAGATATGTGAACTAAGATATGGTATGTTTTTTTTTATTGTTAATTTGGTAAGACATTTTTTTACTTTTTTTCCCCTTATCAGTTTACAATATGACAGCACTAGATCTGATATATCAGGAGCGTGGGTGTCAAGTGATGACCTCGTCTGATTTCATCATGGGCCAGTATTCCAGTAAGCCTGTCCTGTTGACATCCCAGCTGGTGGGCCTTCTGTTCTAAGATGGAAAGTATTCCCCTAACCCACCAGGAAAGGCGATTTTAAGAGCCAGCCTGCTCCAGCACTTCCGGACTGACATATTGGTGTTGTTCATGCAGGAATGACTGACTAAGTCAGGCCATGGTTCAGCTGCCAAAAGATAAAATTAAAATTAGTGGACAGATTGCAACATTTTATGCACTTTTATGTTGCACTTTTATGTTTCATTGCTGACCTTGTTAGTGAGAACATGATAGTGTTTTCAGTTGTAGGCGGTGTGCTACATCACAAAGCTATCATTTCAGTTCTTACCACTAACTTATTATTTAAACCTGAGTGACTTACTTACTCAAATGTTAAAACAAAAAAGTTAACAATTGTAAGGGGGCTCTGTATTGTACACCTCCTTGGCATGGTGTTTTTACTAGACCAAAATGCATAAATTTTGCCTGATTGTGCTTTTCCTCAGTTGGCACACTTGCTTCTATGAAAGCTCTATTATAAATGTGCCCAGTATGAGCACACTGGTGTGTCTTTGGATGGGCCTGTGATGGCCTAGCCTGTTGTCCAGAGTTGTTTCCTACCTTATAATCCGTGCTGCTGTTTAGACTCAGTAATCTGTGACCTTGAATTGGATTAGCAGACTTGAGAGTACATGTATGATGTTTGCATTATTGAATAACCTTTGAATTGCCTACAGCTGTGAAGGAAATCCTGATGGGTGTGTTTTATTCCAAAGTGTTTATATATAAATGCTGCCCTTTAAATGAACTCCACCGCTAAACAGTCTGAAGTGGCCAGATAGGTTTGCCTTTCTCTTTCCTGTGTATGAGATGTTATGTCATAAATAGTGAGGCAGACTTGTGCTTTAGTCTATATTTGGAATGGCCTCCCTTGAAAGTGATGTTTTTAACGTTCAGGTATTCAGATTTGGTTTTTGCCTCCTGTGAATGCAAGTCATGGCAGACAGTTGTTTTCATCTCTCCTCTATATTTCTGGCAGTTTTTGAAAATTTCCTTTTCACTTCCATGTAAATAGAAGTTTGGTGAAATAATCAAAAATTTACTATCCAGTTAAATTCAGATTCTGATTCTATGATCTTCAAAGCATCAAGAAAAGTTGACTTTAGCATGGTGTCTGTGGAAACCTATGCAACACAATAACTTCTGAAAAAAATAACCCATCTTTTTCAGAAAAGTTGCGTTGCATTTATCTCCATATCCTTCAAAAATGACTTGATCTACAGTATATGCAGCAGAAATTGTTTAATTTATCTGGGATTTTTGCAGTCTGCTCTCTATAGTCATGGGACTAGGCCTAATGATGTGTAAAATTTTACATGAATAGTTTTTGAGATACATAATTAAATTAATTATATGTGTACATACACACATGCAAGGACGTTCAAGCATGCACATGCACTCACACACTCAGTAGAAATTTATAAGTGAAGATAGCGGACAGCTTTGTTTGCCCTACCACAGTACATGCTGGATGATGAAAAGAAAGAAATTAACACTCACAAATACACCTAAATCTGTAAAGGTCGACATGGATGGAGCATTAAGCCACCCTGCGCCAATCTGTCAATCTGTGCAGTTTGCTTTTATCATTTGACCCAATGTGTTTAGTTACAAATTTAAGTTGCTCACTCAATTTCTTGTTCATTTTACTCTACATTTATTTGTATGCATAATAAATATAAGTACAGAGTATAAAAATAAAATGTATTATTATCATTATTAAGTATAATAAATAAAAGTTAGTGTGCTTGATTGTATATTATTGCACTACACAATCAGTTGTATTGTACTGTAAAAACTTCCACTGTGTGATTTCCTGTGGTATCACTACAGTTAAATTTACATGGAAGTACTGTATGGCTGATTTTTTCATTATGTATTTGGAGCTTGGTCAGTGAAGCAGCAGCTTACCAGTGCATTACCAAATCTGACATCTGCTCATTGCCTGTGTGGATTTTACCTTATGCGAATGTGCAGTTTTGCCCAAGTATTCTGGTTGTCTTCCAACAAAGGTGTGCATATTAGGATAACTTCTGATTCTAAACTCAGCTGTTGTGAGTGTTAATAAGGAATTATGCATGTGTAGGCTCTGTGATGGACTGGTGCTTCATTCTGGGTTGAAGGCTGCTCTGACCAGATGCAGCTGGAATGAGCTTTAGGCTCCATAAACCATTAAGCCATTGTGAGGAAAAGCCTTACAAAAGAATATTTCAAAGAACCTTAAGATAATTTTTATTAGGCAGTTTAGAGTGCACTGTTTCTTTATGTGAAAGAAAAATGCGCTCTTGTAATTACCTGTTTGTGTACACACAGAGAAGCTTCTGTGGAAGGTGTGTCCATTTGATGGACTCTCAGGTGGAGATGCCTGCCTGCTCCCATCTGCTCCCTTGGTGCTGGTCAGTTTTGTTGAAGAAAGGGCAACTAGCCTGTTAACGACGCCTACAGTAGGTGAATAAGGCGGATGGCGGATGCTGAGGGTTACTGTCTGTATGGAGTTTTTCTCTAAAGCAACATTTATTTCTTTAGCACATTTTCAGTGCTTTACAAGATATCAAAGAAGTAGTTACATTGAAAGAAAATCAAATTAAAATTAGTTAAGAAAAATCATGCATAAATTATATACAATAATATACATCGGACTTCCAGTACAACTCGGAGTCCTGCCATGTGCAAAAGTTCGCTGATTACACTGCTATTGTGGGCTGTATCAGGAGTGGGCAGGAGAAGGAGTATAGGAACCTAATCAAGGACTTTGTTAAATGGTGCGACTCAAACCACTTACACCTGAACACGAGCCAAACCAAGGAGCTGGTGGTGGATTTTAGGAGACCCAGGCCCCTCATGGACCCTGTGATTATCAGTGGCAACTGTGTGCAGAGAGTGCAGACCTATAAATACCTGGGAGTGCAGCTGGATAATAAATTGGACTGGACTGCCAATACTGATGCTCTGTGCAGGAAAGGACAGAGCCGGCTATACTTCCTTAGAAGATTGGCGTCCTTTAACATCTGCAATAAGATGCTGCAGATGTTCTATCAGACAGTTGTGGCGATCGCCCTCTTCTACGCAGTGATGTGCTGGGGAGGCAGCATAAAGAAGAAGGACACCTCACGCTTTGACACACTGGTGAGGAAGGCAGGCTCTATTGTAGGCACGGAGCTGGACAGTTTGACATCCGTGGTAGAGCAACGGGTGCTGAGCAGGCTCTTGTCAATCATGGAGAATCCACTGCATCCACTGAACAGGATCATCTCCAGACAGAGGAGCAGCTTCAGCGACAGACTGTTTTCACTGTCCTGCTCCACTGACAGACTGAGAAGATCATTCCTCCCCCACACTATGCGACTCTTCAGTTCCACCCCGGGGGGGGTAAACGTTAACATTATACAAAGTTATTGCCTGTTTTTACCTGCATTTTTATTACTCTTTAATTTAATATTGTTTTTTTTTATCAGTATGCTGCTGCTGGATTATGTGAATTTCCCCTTGGGATTAATAAAGTATCTATCTATCTATCTATCTATCTATCTATCTATCTATCTATCTATCTATCTATCTATCTATCTATCTATCTATCTACAAAGTTGCAAGAGTACACAGCTCTCTGCAACTCTGTCATCTTGGTCTTCTTCTCTCTCTTGGTCACTGCCTCCTCCACTCCTCCAGCAAGCTTTGTCCTCCTCCTCCTCACTCTAGCTCCCAGAGTTGTGGCAGGCATCTCCTTTTATGTTACAACTGGAAGTTCTTCTGGTGTTCCGAAGCTGTAGCTCGGAAGTTCTTCTGGGTGTGGTGAGAGCCCGTCAAATTAGGACTCTTCAGTCCGTTTAGCACTCACAGAACCCTGCAGGGCTGAGTCAAAGAACTTTAGTTCCCATGGTGTCCTGTGGGAATCAATGGGGCTGCCGTCTAGTGTCCTGTGAGAGACAAAGCCCTGTGTAAGCTGTATCTTCCTGTCCTTACACACTGTGGGCATCTTGGCGGGGTACGGTTCCCGGGCAGTGCCCTTCACATTGCTTTCATTCAAACATTTAAATATCACAGATGGCTGCACAAGACTTTGATCAGGTGGTGGTGGTACAAATCAACACCACAGAAAAAGTCAAGATTTATAAGGTTTGCAGGTTAACTGAAGAGAATGGTAATTCTTTGCATATCTAATTTCTTAAAGGTGGAACTGAAATACAGTTACAAAAAGGCCAAAATAAAAAGGTGGGTTTTTAGGAGTTTTTTAAAATGTGTTAGTGTGGTGTATCTCTATTGGTAAAGCATTCCAAATTTCTTGTGCATACAGTAAGAGCAAAGGGCTGCCTCCTTTCTTCTTTTATGCTTGTCTCTTGGAATAATAAGCAGACCACTATTAGAAGAGCTAAGGTTACAATTTGGAATGTCAGGGGGCAGACACTCCAAAATATAGGAAAGAGCAAGATTATTTAAATTTTTATATAGTATTAGTAGTATTTTGAAGTCAATTTTAGAAGACACGGGTAACCAATATAAACATACAAAAACTGGTGAGATGTGCTCAATCTGTGTCTGTGTTGATGTTTCTTCTTATACATCAGTTTTCATTCCATGTATTAAATATCCATCCATCCATCCATTTCCTAACCCGCTGAATCCGAATAGGTTCACGGGGGTCTGCTGGAGCCAATCCCAGCCAACACAGGGCACAAGGCAGGAACCAATCATTAAATATATGATTTTAATTTAAATAGTAACTCTAACTTGGCTGAAGAGAGTTTAAATAACTTTTGAAATTCCATGCACAACTGGTTCTCAGTTCTCAATGATAATTGGATAAAATATTGGATAAATAGGCTCAGTAAATGGGCCATGCTGGCACACCTGCCTCTCAGGTGCAAGAAATAGGATTCAGTTCACAGCTTAGCCCTCTTTTCCTTTAGGGCTTTCACAGATATTTTAGTTTTTTCCTAAATCCCAAAGAGGTGCGTATATCTGACCCACCATGAGGGTGTGTATTACATGTGCATGGTTCCTGTCTTACTCTAGATATCTGCTGTGGTGAACAGTCAGGGTTCTTACCTTGCCAGGATGCCTTCTTGGCAAGGTTCTAATGGAATTATTGGGGGAAAGAGCATGCACAGAGCATTATCTCCCCCAGATCACTAGATGGTAGCCCCCCATGTTGCTACAACACCACAGATTCCCACCGGGCACCATGGGACTGCAGTGACTGATGAACCCTACTTTGTTGGGCTTCCACCTCACCCAGAAGTGCTTTCGGACCATGCTTATGGGACACTGAGTGCAGCATTAAAGGAGCTAGTTGCCTCAGCATTAGGAGCCAGACTCGGGAGGGAAATGACAAAGCTTGCTGGAGGAAGGAGGAGGCAGCAAGAAAAGAGAAAGACATGAAGAAGGAAGGGATGTGTGTTGTGCTTTGTGCTTTATTGTGAAACATTATTGGGAAACATTTAAGCAAAGAGTTTCCCAGGACAAAAATAAAAGCCCATATAGTGTATTGCCGGACATGTGCATGTGTCTGTCTGTGTCAGGTTTGAGGAGCAGGAGCACACCCTTCAGGCCACACTGCATTTATCAGAAATGTGTCACTTACGCTTTTAGACATTTTTACTGATGAAATGAACAAGTAAGACTCACAGTTAATGACAAGTACTGATTAAGGAACATTTTTGTTTAAGTTAGGCAACACTTGTGGGACTGATAAGGGATATACTGTATATTGAAACTCTTTTGACAATTAAGAGTTTGGATTAAATCTATCCATCTATCCATGCGTCTGTCCATCTGTCCATTCACCCATCCATTATTTCCCTTTCTTAGCCTACTTTACAAGCACTGGCAGCAAGCATCATTAGACAAAAATCACCCATAGATAGAATGCCCTCACTCTGTATATATACAGTCAATACCAGTTAAACAAACATGTACATTGTGATTTAGGCAGAAACTATAAGAAACCTAGCAAGAAAATGTGAAATCCATACAGAGAGTGAGGAGCCTGCCTCAAAACACCATCCTGGGTTTGAATTCTGAGCCCAGTCCAATGTGTGTTAGGTTAATTAATGACTCCAAATGAGCATGATATTTGGGAGTGTGTATGTCCTGTGATGTTCTAGCACATTTTCTATTGATGGTTTCTGTCTTGTGCCCAATGTTGCAGCCTTGTAATGTATTAAACAGGTTTTTGAATAGATCCATTTTTGTGGGGAGGGATATTGGGGGGATAGTGGGGGTATTGTAGTATACTACTGTATTTACCATTATTGGTAAGGAAATCTGGTGTGCTTTCACAATAATACCCTTTATAAATATTTAAGTATTCAAAATTTGGACAGTATTTCAAATAAGCCTACCAGGTTAGTACATAACAAACTTTCCATGCTAATTTGTTATCCTTCAATTGATAATTATGTTACAATAATGTAATGTTGTGGTTTTGTCTCAAAATCAAGCTGAATCACTGTAATAATCAAGTTAAATCACTATAATCACTAGATCCCATCTCCGTTTTCCTTAAAGCAATATATTTTGTCTTATTTATTTTCTTTTGCTGTATTTGGCTAGTGTCGATTTTCAATCCACATTAGATATAGGCCCATTTAATTATGTGATAACCTGCTTTTTTCTTGAAAGTTTTAATATGAATGCTAATGCCAAAGATTTTCAAATAAGAGCTGCATACGCTTTACACTTAAATATAATTATAGCTGGGAAACTCCTAAAATGCATATGCAACGGACAGAGCAGCAGCTGCTCCACAGCAGATGCTCAATAGACAAGATGTTATCTGCCAGATTTCTTTTTATGGAAAAAACTGCATTCATTATCTGTTATATTATAGGTTCAGTGTCTGTAATTGAATTAATCAGGTTATCCATCTACCCGGCTATTTTCAAATGTGCTTCATCCCAAGGTGGATTATAGTTTAGAGTGGCTTATTACGAATATAACAGCCGTATGATAGGACTACGACCTATATGGGGTAGAAGGTAAACAAAGCACATGCCATAGGGCTAAGGCAGATATGCAGGCAAGGAACTTAGGCTGGAAGCCACAAGGGTTCAGGGTCACATTTTGATCTTGACAGGGCATTGAGCCCTATGTCTGCATATTGTCTTACTTGTTTTTCTGATGCAGACAATAAGTCTTTTCAATCATATTGTCCAAAGCCGAGCAAATGAATGCAGAAAAAGTAATCATTTGGGCGTGTAAGAGAAGATATAAGGTAGTACAGAGTGTTGTGCTCTTTACTTAGTAGATAGCCAGGCAGAGGTGCAAACAAGTTTGAAGAGTCCCAGAGGATCAGACTTAGCTAGGATTAGTACACTGTGAAATGATTTGCCAAACCACTAACCAAAAAACATAAAGCATGGTATAGTTAGCAGTTTGTTTGTTTTATATTATATTAAAATTTGGTACAATGCAGCTGTGCATATCATCTTTTACATCATTGCACACGTTGAGTTCCAGGTAACAAAGGAGCAACATATCAACCCATGGCAAAATACAGCTACAAAATGTAAATGCAATGAATTAACCAGATAATAAAATGAATGAAATCCAAATCAATTTCATATTGAGATCATTAAAAAATAAATTAACTGAACACTGAGGTGTAACTCAGTGGAAAGTTCTATGCTATTTTTACATTCTTTTTGTTTCCCATAAATAAAAGATCAATTGCTGTCATTATTTTTTAATCATTAATTCTTACTCTCCTGTAAATGTTGTTTTTTTTCCAAAAGCAATATTCAAATTAACCACATATATTTTTATATGTCTACGTTTGGAGCATCTACTGGTATATTAAATTGTAAAGAGTATCAATGTGAAAATTAAGCTGTTCACCTTTTGGTCCAATTTCGTGGCCAAACTGTGTATTGTTATGATTTGGGCCTAACAAATTCAAAAAAGGCCGAAAGCTCACAAAGGTCTGAGGCCTGCTCAGTCTACAAATTGGCTGTGTCATGTACTGGGTTGTAGGTTATGTTGTTGTTTTTGTTAATTTGTAATTATTGTTTCTCATGACTTTGTGTTATTTCTGTTGGTTTTAAGAGTGAGATGACAATTGTCTCCTCTTCCTCTAAATGTAGTTTTGTTCCATGTCGTTCATTGGTGGAGTCCCAAGAGGAGGGATGACACTGACATCACCACTCCTGGGCCCGCCCTCAGGCTATCTAAGCTGAGTGCCAAAGCCTAGAAGCAGAAATGGTTTGTTATTATTGGAGTTTGTAAATATTGTTGTTTATTGTTGGATTTTCTGGTTATTGTTGATCTCTGGCATTCATTTAAGGGATTCTGATTAAAGGAGTGTGTTTTGGGACTTTGTTTGTTTTGTTACTGTATTTTAGGCAACTATTTTGTGCCTGATTTTAAATTTGAATCATTGTAATTTTTTTTAAATTTTTTTAATAAATCTTTGATTTATAAAGATTCTTTTTTCCGACTTCTTGTGCACAAGCCTGAATTCAGTGGTTACCCTCCTCTTTGTGGGGCATTCATTTTAGATTTAGAGATTTTATAGTTTTTTTGACAGCTCCTCATTTCTGGGCCTGCTTCAGCTGAAGCTAGCTGATTGCCTTGGGACCAGGCTGAAGACAAGTTTGCTTCTGCTGGGCAGACCAAGTAGGTTTCTGGCTTACTCCTTAGCTTGTTTTGGAGATCTCACCTATTTTCATTTGGAGGAAACTCTATTTCATAATAGGCCGAGGCCTATTTACTTTAGGAAACTTAACTTCCTCACTACAGGAGTGTTAGAGTCTGAGGAACTGTGAAAATGAAGACAGATCTTTCTGTGCCAGGGATGGAAGGAGTTATAGACAAGACAACGGTGTGAGTCAGTTACCTTGTAAAAGACAGAGGTTTTAAGTCTGGTAGAGAGACTGAACTCAACATATTTTGTTTTGATAGATATGTCACTGTGAGATTGAGAGATGGTTGGAATGTAGTAAAATGGTTAATGAATTCTTCAAGCTGGCACCTGGAGTAGGAGGCAGCATGAACACAATCAATGTCAATGTCAAATTTATTTATATAGCAATTTTAAACAACATAGGAATGCTGTGGCCAAAGTGCTTTACAATAATAGAATAAAAGAAAAACATACAATTCACATGAAAAACATAAATAGAAATAAAATAAATGAACATAAATAAAATAAATAATAAATAGAAGTAATGTTACATAATGACAATCAGGAAACCATCAGTAATACTGAAGGTGACGGAATGCAAGTGAATAAAATGAGTCTTAAATCTTGTTTTGAACAGTTCAATTGTAGACAACTTTATGTGATAAGGGAAAGAGTTCCACAGGCGAGGAGCAGCAGCTGCAAAGACCCTGACCCCTTAGTTTTACACTTAGTACAAGGGACAACAAGAGACAACTGACCAGAAGATCTAAGCACTCTAGATGTCTGGTGTAAAACACACAATTCAGAATAATAGGCAGGAGCAAGCCAATGTAAAGATTTAAAAACTAGCAACAAGATTTTAAATTCAATTCGAAAACTGACAGGCACCCAGTGTAAAGAAGCTAATATTGGACAAACAGAATCAGACTTTCTTGCCCCAACCAGAAAGCGAGTGGCAGCATTCTGGACCAACTGTAACCTGCATATCAGGGATTTGCTAATCCCAGAATACAGCGAGTTGCAGTAATCGAGGCGATAAAAGATAAAAGCATGAGTAGCTTTCTCAAGATCCCTAGAAGATAAAAAAGGCTTGATCTTACCTAATAGATGAAGCTGAAAAAAGCAACTCTTCACTACAGAATTAACCTGTTTCTCAAAAGAGAGGTTACTATCAAAGATAACACCAAGATTATGGACTTGAGGTTTGCAAAAGACAGAGAAAGAGCCGAGAAGTCCAAAACCAATTTGGGCTTTAGCTGATGGACCTCTGTTTTATTTTTGATTTAGATCAAGAAAATTATTAGCCATCCAGCATCTTATTTCAGACAGACAGTTGTGCAGCTGATTTATTGCAGAGTTTCAGACGGGAATATAAACCTGAGTATCATCAGCATAACAGTGAAATGTTAAATTTCCTAAAAATAGCTCCAATAGGGTGAAGGTGTATAGAGAATAAAATAGGACCCAAAATGGATCCCTGAGGAACACCATATTTAAGAGGAGCAGTAGACGAAAAAGAGGAATTTAAAGTCACTGAAAAGTGTCTACTAGTTAAATATGAGCTGAACCAGTTAAGAGCAGCCCCTTTAATCCCAACAAGATGTTCAAGCTGCAACAGCAATATCTCATGGTCAATGGTGTCAAAGGCAGCGGACAGGTCAAGGAGGAGAAGGACTGCCGCATCACCTGAGTCAGTAATAAGAGAGATGTCATTGAATACTTTAAGGAGGGCTGTCTCAACACCATGATAACGCCTAAAGCCAGATTGGTAAATCTCAAATAAATTATTGGAGTTAAAGTGATCAACCAATTGATTATAAATAATTCTTTCTAATATTTTAGCCAAAAATGGCAATTGGGAAATCGGGCGAAAATTGGCTAAAACTCCATGTCTGGTACAAAGCCTATGCAGGAAGAAAAGAAATGCTGTTCTGCCCAGTCAATAAAGATGTTGACATACAGTAGCTTGGTGCCACCCTAGTACTCATTGCGATTCTTCTAAACTGGTGATTGAAAGTACTGAAATTAAGAACTAGTTCAGACAGTATGATGAGGATGCAGGATAGGAAATCTGGTCAAAGTATATCTGAGGATAATGATGAATTCATCTTGGAAAACAACCATGTCAACAGAATCAACGTTCATTTTTAAACATGAAAGCAATCATGACCCTTAAATATAAAGATGTCTAAAAACTGAAGAACATTGTTAGCTTCTTTTAAATATGAAGGGAAAACCACTAACTTTAGTTCAGGACTGTGGGTAAATAGCTTTGCCATCATGGCATAATGTAAAATCCTTCCCTTCCTCGCACACATCTATGCATTCAAGAAGATAAAGCACTATAACAGCATGTGGCATAGTGGTCAAGGCCTTGGACCTCCAACCCTGAGGACACTGTGTGACCATGAGCAAGTCACTTGGCTTGCCTGTGCTACAATTAGAAAACCAAAAGGAATGTGACAAGTCATATAATAAATGTTGTAAGTCACCTTGGATAAAAGTGTCAGCCAAATAAATAAATGTAAGCTAGCATGAGTTAAGTATTGCTCAAATATTCCATGCCTTCATCAGCTTCCTGTGCTATCAAGCCTTACTGGCTCTCAACTGTGCTTTGAAGTTTAAAGCATAAAACTTTGTTATTCATTGTTCTGATGTTATTATATGTTGTATGTTTATTTTTCAGAGAAGCAGGTCATGGATCTCTCATCTTCCAGCCTCATAAAACTCAAAGTAGTTGAGCTGAAGAACATTTTACAGTCTTGGGGTGAGACATGCAGAGCCTGTTTTGAGAAAACAGACTATGTCAATGTGATCCAGGAGCTGGCTCCTAAATATACCAGCCATAAGAGGTACTCCTCAGACTTGTGAAGAAACGAGTTTTTAATTTTATCCTGAAGCTGAAAGACTAATAAATCTCTACAATTTGAAGAAGTATAATCAAGTTCATTTGTCAGTGTAACAGATATTTTTAGGGGATTTGCCGAAGAAGATAATGCTCAATTAAAATAATTTATTTAAACATTTTGTAGGGGTGATTGGCTTTTTGGCAGGTATTTTTGTCTTAAAATATAAATTATTTTGAATCATATTTTTAATTCTATAATGCTATGAGATTGTTATTTACTAGATAGGCAGGCCTTTGTCATCCTATTTATTTGGAATTCTGTATTTCTGTCTCATTTGTGTAATTTATAAAAATCATGAGGTGATATCAGTTATTGGCAGACCTGGCAGTGTTTACTAGTATCTTTTTCAGTTTGCTGCTGTATGAATAAAGTCACTGTTCAATTACAAACCTAAAATGACAAAGTATTATCTGTCTGTTTTCTGTTTTACTTAAAACAATTGACATTCAAAATAGAACATCTGTTCTCTGTGCATCGCAGCATATTTCTGCAAATTCGTATAATTAACTTACCCAAGGGGCCAATTAAAAAAAATACTTCTTTGGACAAATACTCAGTTTAATAAGGTAAAATTGTTTTTTTCATTTTTATAAAGTAAAATAAGTACAAGTGAGTGTGATAACTGGTATTAGGAACATGGGTGTGTAGTGACAATTTCAATATTCATGTAGAATGCACTTCTTCAAGCTTTTTGTGGCTCATTACCTTTTGAGTGAGAGTAGCATGGTGACTTCTCCTGTGTCATACCTCTGACCAGCTCTGAATTCTTACCTTGTTTATTGCCTGTGTGGGATCTACATGCTGGCCAGTTTTCATTCCCCATCCTAGGGCCATCTTAATAGTGTCATAGGCCCCGAGCTAAGTAGAGTGCTGAGGCCCCTATTTTGATACCAAAACAAAAACATACATAGCCATCAAGAACATCATGAGCCCTTATGCTCGTGGGGCCCCCGGCCAGTGCCCATTGTGCCTATTGAGTTAAGACAGCCCTGCCCCATCCCCAAGATGTTCTTTTTTTGTTTTTTTGGCAGTGTTCACACGTGGCTTGCAGTCCTGATTCCTCTCTTACACGTACAGTATTTCTGACGCCTTGTGATCCAGAGCTGTATTAAGAGGCTTTCATAACAGTTGAACCATCTATACCAGGGGTGCCCACACTTTTTCTGTTTGTGAGCTACTTTTAAAATTATCAGGTCAAAATGATCTACCTACATTAAAAATTATATATATATATATATATACTATATATATTGTGAACCCGGCCCGGACACAGACAGGCGGACATGTTGTTAAAACACCACCACACGTTTATTTACACTATATTTACAAATACTTGGTCACTAAGACCCCAGTTCAAAGGTCACTCAAACCCTAGTCACGTGCACAAACACCCCAAACACAGTCCTGGCCTCACAATGCCTTGTCTTCGGGCCACCTCCACAGCTCCTCTGTGCTTCGTCCTTCCACCTCCCGACTCCAGCCTTGAATGAATGGAGACGGCCCCTTTGATATGGTTCCTGGATGAGCACCAGGTGTTCCCGGCATTCCTCCTCTGGCCACGCCCCAGCGTGGCGGAAGTGCCGGCTGTCCTCCCAGCTGCTCTCCGGGCGCCATCATAAATCTTCCCCCCAGCACTTCCGCCACACCAGTAACAGGTCCCCAAGGCATTGGGCGCCTCCTGGCGGTGACCACGGGCCCCTACAGGGTAGAGCTTCCATGCCCTGTACCCGTGGCCCCCAAAGCAACCCGGAAGGCAACCCCCACGTGATCCAGGGTGGGTGCAGACCCACATCCGGTCCTTCCGTCGTCCGGCGGGTCATGGCCCCTGGCATCCCTGACACTATATATATATATATATATATATATATATATATATATATATATTGTGGAGCCGACCCGGACACAGACAGGCGGACATGCTGTTAAATACCACCACACGTTTATTTACAATTCTATTTACAAATATAACGGTCACACAGACCCAAATAATGGTCACTCAGACCCAGTTAGTGCACAAATGCCTTTCTTCGGGCCACCTCCACACCTCCTCTGTGCTTCGTCCTTCCTCCTCTCGACTCCAGCCCTGAATGAATGGAGACGGCCCCTTTTATATGGTTCCCGGATGAGCACCAGGTGTTCCCGGCATTCCTCCCTTGGCCACGCCCCAGCATGGCGGAAGTGCCGGCTGTCCTCCCGGCAGCTCCCCGGGCGTCTCCCAAAGTCTTCCCCACACCAGGAAGTGCTGGGGCAACAGGGCCCCAAGGCATTGGGGCGCCTCCTGGCGGTGACCATGGGCCCCTACAGGGTGGAGCTTCCATGCCCTGTACACGTGGCTCCGAAAGCAACCAGGAAGGCAGCCCCCACGTGGTCCCAGATGGGCGCACGCCCACTTCCGGTCTTCCAAGGCATCCCGGCCGGGTCATCGTCCATGGCATCCACGACAATATATATATATATATATATATATATATATATATATATTGTCACGCACGCGTGAATAGGAGACCGCGGACGGACCTTAACACGCTTCGGAAGACGTTCGCCGGCAGGGAGTGGCGGGTATTAACCTTTCTCCTTTACTTTCTCCGCCACCATAAGCCTCATTTTCCCTCAGCATGTTACGTCCGCCCTTCCTCCGCCATTGTTCCTGACGTCATCAATCCCATCTTCCCTCACGGTTCCTTCCCAGCATTCCTCCACTTCCGGCTCCTCCTACATAAAATGGCCGCCGACGCCATCTTCGGCGTCGTGCATATGAACCTGTTTGTGTTTATATTTTGACCTTTTTTTTTGACTGAATTGTGGATTTTTCTGCAATATATACCCCAAACCTTTATGCTGCTTGTTGTTGCATCTTTTACAATATATATATATATATACTAAGTATCAGAGGTGGGTAGTAACGAGTTACATTTACTCCATTATATTTACTTGAGTAACTTTTTAAAAAAATTGTACTTCAAAGAGTAGTTTTACTGCACCATACTTTTTACTTTTACTTGAGTACATTTGTGAAGAAGAAACGCTACTCTTACTCCGTTACATTGGGTAACACTCGAATTGTTACTTTTTTTCCATTAGATAAAGTCCGACAGACAATTTTCAATCTGCTCTGTAGTGTATGCTGTCAATTTGCGCACACGCCTTCCATTGCATCTCAACTGTGATTTTAGTTCCCTCTCCTTTCTCTTTCTCAGATTGCTTTTCAGAAGGAAGTCAGTTTTGTAGTTTTTATGAACAGTTTGAAAGTGCCTTTCCACATTTTTCTTCTTTGGAATAGCAATGATAGATTGACAGATCAGACAAATGTACTTTGATTGTGACATTGTGAGAGAAAAAAATCCACTTCCAATTCCACATCCAGCCCATAAACAACATTTTTTTTAAAATCCCTTCTTTAGTCGATATAAATGGGAAGGCTAACTAGATCACTTAGATAGCTGGAGTTTTTCAGTAGCTCACGCGTTTGATCGTGTGTACAGGATAACCAGTGTGTTAGAAGAAAATAGATTTCAGACTGGCCGCCCTGTATGTCAATCAAGTGGCAAATGCCATAGGGAGGATATATGATAGACTAACATTTAAAAGAAAATTTTGAATGCAATGCGATCTGCCGGTCGATCACGATCGAACCACATTCGGCAGCCCTGATATACACTATTTACCTTTTTTAAAATAGTTTGAAGTATGAAGTTGTTGTACACACAGTTTTTTTTCTTTTGGGTGTTCTTATACATAAGGAATATATCTTTTAAACATTTGCAGATGTGGAACTGGACCCGGACACAGACAGGCGGACATCTTTTCTTCACCCTACACACGTTTTATTTACAAATATATTTACAAGGTTAATCAGTGCACTACCCAGTGCCTCCAGCACCAATCCCCCAAAGTCCAGGTCTCACAGTCTCCAAATGCCTTCCTTCTGGCCGCCTCCACTTCTCTCTCCGAGCTCCGTCCTTTTCCACCCGACTCTTGCTACTGAATGAAGGGAGGTGGCCCCTTATATAGCAACCCGGATGGGCTCTAGCTGCTTCCCGGCAATCTTCTGCGGACACACCCTCGTGTGGCGGAAGTGCCGGCTGCGCACCCGGAAGCCCTCCGGGTGTCCCTGCTCCTCTTCCTCCCAGCACTTCCTGGAGTGGCGGAAGTGCTGAGGTCCATGGTTGTTCAGGCACCGGGGCGCCGCCTGCCGGTGGCCACAGGCCCCTACAGGGTTGGGCTTCTGGCCCCCAACACAACCAGGGCGGTCGCCCCCTCGTGGTCTAGAGGAGGCACAAGCATGCCACACAGAATATACACAGCCACAATGCCTGTTTGACCGTTTAGGACTACCATACTTTGATTCGACTGCCAGTGCTTATTCAGTGCATCAATTTGATTGTCAAACTGTCTCTCTTAATGTTTGAGTATGGAGTTATCCATATCCTGTAGGCAGTAAAGGTTCATTTGCCATCAGTCACTTCACCATTATCTGTTCTACATTTTTGTTAATTTAAAAGTAAAAAGTTACAGATCTGTAAGCACACATGTTAACAAGAATTAAAAATATATAATATGAAATAATACTCAACTTTTCAATAACAAGCTTTGTGTAAAAACTATTTTTGTTCATGGTACTGTGTATTTATAGTATGCTTTTAATCATATTCTAATTTGTATTTAAGTCAACTTTTCTCTGGAGACATGCAAGTATAAATTACGTGGAAATAAAGCTGACTTGACATGACATGATACGATGGGTCCACTGATAGTTCTACTTCTTCACGAATTCAACATCCTGGGTTTATGTCTCATGCCTAGTTGTTGACCGTGTAGAAAGTACACATTCTCCTTGTGCCTGTGAAGGTTTTCCTATACTCCTCAAAGACATGCTGGTTAGGCTGACTGGTGACTATATTAACCCTGAGTGTGAGTGTGAGTACGGGCCTAACGTAAAGAACTGGTGTCTTGTCCAGGGTTGAATCATTTGCCCAGTGTTGGCAGAACATGCCTGGACCTCATGTGAACCTGAAAGGAGGTCGGAGAATATTATGTTGGTTCATTGAGAAACCAGAATGCAAATTACTGGTCAAAATATGTATTGCTAGTTATTTATGTTACAGGTGGTAGGGTTCCTTAAAGGATTCTGGCAAGAGTAAAAACAAAACTGAACTAATTTTCAACCAACTGTTGTATATTTAATTAATACTCATCATTACAGAAACATTGCAAGTGACTGAAATTAATTCAGCCTTCAAAGCTGAATCTTGATGGTAATGGAAAATTGGCACAGGCTTTGGCTTGTTTCGGCCTACTGACTTCTAGGATTCCTTACCTCTTCCCAGCCTTACATGTTGTTGGCATTGTTCTGTTACTAATTTAATCTTGTAACCCAGATTTTAACTAAACATTTTTCCATTTGTTTTATTAACTGAGTCCTTGCTTGACTATAACTGGAGTCAGGTTTCAAGTCTAAGACTGATCAGCAAACCTATAAGCTAGTGAAGCAAAGATTCTGAGATTGATATAGTAAATGGTCTCTCTCAGCTACAATTTGGAGAGTCATATGAGATGCCTAGTATGGTAAATCATAAACCGTCTTATCGGAATCATAATTAATTTTACCAATAGGGCAACTGCCACCGAGATTTAGTGATAATTCTTCATCATTTTAGTAAAACTGGAAAGAAAGCAAAATAGTTTTCCAATTTTATCCTTATTTTTCTCTTTTGACCTGGGGGTTAGAATTATGTCTTCATCCCACTTGAGTGCTGTAAAGAGCAACTACAGGGGATTGGTGTCAGGAAGGTCATCCTGCCAGAAAAATGTCTGCTACAATATTTTCTTGCTTACAATCCAACCCATGTGAACCCATAAAATTGGCATTAATATACTATCAGAAAATTTTAAAAGTCATAGGTTTTTCTTTCTTTTTAGTAATCATGATGTGCGTTTGAGAGGAGTTGTTGTTTGTTACGTAATATTATTTATTTATTAAGTTTCCATAATAGGCTACATTTCCCTTTTGGGATTGTCCTTTTGTTTGTTTCATCTATCTATCTATCTATCTATCTATCTATCTATCTATCTATCTATCTATCTATCTATCTATCTATCTATCTATCTATCTATCTATCTATCTATCTATCTATCTATCTATCGTAACCAGACGGGGGTGCCACAGAGCCCCAAACCACAGACACATTAATACAGCACACACTAGATGAGTAAAACATGGGATTTTTATTCCTTCTTTAGCACCTTTCCACAAACTCTTCGAACAATCAACCACAAATACATTTATAATCACAATGAACTAATAAATCTTCCTCCTTCTATATTTCAGTTGAGTGTTGCCCACTGCCTTCCGTCTCTGACTCGTCCATCTATGGGAGCAGGCTTCCTTCTATGCCAGACCCAGGAATGCCATGTCTCCTGGGAAGCACTTCCGGGTCAAAGTGAAAGTAGAGAGGTCCTCCCCCGACAGCATCCTCTATTGAAACATAGGAACCCAGACAGGGCTGCACTTCCAGGCTGTATATCCCAAGCACCCCTACGGGTGACCCAACTGGGTTCCCATGTGAGGATCACTGCCACCTGACATATGGAAGACTTCTCCCGACTCCTGGCTTCTGCTGACCTGTCCATTATTTTGTATCATCCGGGCACAAAGTTAGTTATTTGTTCCACAAGCTAATTCATCTGTGTCGTCACACCGGCCTCCGATCCTGGTAAATGCATTTATCCCTGTCTCACCTGTCCTCCTATCAATCTATCTATCTATCTATCTATCTATCTATCTATCTATCTATCTATCTATCTATCTATCTATCTATCTATCTATCTATCTATCTAAATCCTTCTCATAAGGTGTACTCTCGATTTTCCGACCGCCCATTGTGTATTCAAACCTAATATTTTTACTTCCTATGTGTAATACTTTACATTTACTGACATTAAATTTCATCTGCCACAAATCTGTCCAAGCCTTTATGCTATCCAAGTCCTTCTGTAATGATATAACGGATTCCAAATTATCTTCTAATTTACCTATCTTGGTATCATCTGCAAACTTAACCAGCTTGTTACTTATATTCCTATCTAAATCATTTATATATATTAAAAATAGCAGCGGCCCTAGCACTGACCCCTGTGGAACACCACTCTTAACATCGGCCAGTTCTGATGAGGTTCCTCGCACCATCACCCTCTGCTTCCTGTGTCTGAGCCAATTCTGCACCCATCTAAAAACATCACCCTGAACTCCCACTTCTTTTAACTTGATGCCCAACCTCTCATGTGGCACCTTATCAAATGCTTTCTGAAAGTCCAGATAAATAATATCATAAGCTCCACTTTGATCGTATCCTTTTGTTGCCTCCTCATAGAATTCCAACATGTTAGTAAAACACGACCTCCCTCTTCTGAACCCATGCTGACTGTTCAGAATAACTCCTGTCCTTGTCATGTGTTGCTCAATCTTATCCTTAATAATTCCTTCCATTAATTTTCCTGTGATGCTTGTTAAGCTTACTGGCCTATAGTTGCTTGGATCTGCCCTGTCACCCTTTTTATATAATGGGATGATATTTGCCATTTTCCAGTCCTTTGGAATCTCTCCAGTGCACAGTGACTTCCTAAAAATATGTGTCAAGGGTTTATATATGTACTCACTAGCCTCCTTAAGAACACGAGGATAAATATTATCTGGGCCTGGTGATTTGTTTGATTTCATCTTATTTAATCTGAGCAGCACTTCTCCCTCTACAATTTCCAAATCCCTCAGTACCTCCTTAGTAGTTGTTTACCTCTGGCAGGTTATCCACTTGCTCACTTGTAAACACCTCAGAAAAATGTAAGTTTAGGGCATCTGCTATTTCACTGTCTTTATCTTTTAATTCCCCTTTACTATTCCTGATGAACTTGACCTCCTCCTTAACTGTTCTTTTACTACTAAAATACTGAAAGAATCTCTTGGGGTCTTCTTTCGCCTTATCTGCTATATTCCTCTCCAACTGTCTTTTAGCCTCTCTGATATCCTTCTTAATGGTTGCCCTCATGTTCTCATACGCTCACGGTTCTCTTTGCAGTCATTAGTCTTATATGCCTTATACAGCAGTTTTTTCCTTTGCAACTTCTTTTTAAATCTTTATTAATCCATCATGGAGTTTTTTTTAGTTTCCTATTACTTCCAAATTTAGGTATGTATCTGTCCTGCATTACATGTAAAACATTTTAAACCTGTTCCACTGCTCCTCGACTGTCTCCACATTTAAAAGCTTATCCCAGTCTATCCTACTTAGACTTTGTCGCATCTGCTCAAAATTAGCCCTACTAAAGTTCAACTTAACAATTTTAGTCTTTGCATCTGTACTCTTACAAAATACTGAGAATTGTATTACATTATGGTCACTTGACCCTAGTGGTTCAATCACCTCTACACCCTCAATTCTATCCTGATTATTACAAGAATACTAAATCCAGACAGGCTTCACCCCTTGTTGGTGCTTTAACATGCTGTGTTAAAAAACAGTCGCTGATTACTTCTAAAAACTCCATCTGTAAGGTTATCCCAGTTAATATTTGGATAATTAAAGTCCCCCATGACTATAATATCCCCCTGTAAACTTGCCTTTTTGATATTACTAAAAAGATGTGTGTTGAAATTACTGTCTGAATTGGGTGGTCTATAACACACTCCTAAAATGAGACCTTTTCCCTAATATTTTCCAGGCAAGCCACATGTCCTCACTAAGATGGGGCTCATCATCCAACTGAAGATGACTTACATTTAATTCCTGTTTGGCATAAACAGCAAACCCCACCTCCTTTTCTGTTCTGTCTATCCTTCCTAAAAATGTGTATCCCTCTATGTTACACTCATCCCCATCTTTGTTATTTAGCCAGGTTTCTGTTATTGCTATAATATCATAATTATGCTCTGCTATATACAACTCCAACTCACTTACCTTATTTTTGATACTTCTAGCATTAAGGCAAGCTATTTTAAATGTGTTACTCCTTCTATTTATGTTTGCTTAAAATTTACATTACTATGCATTTTTATTTCTACACCATTGTTTGTTCTTCCATGTATAGATCTAAATCTGGCCTGTCCTAAACTCCCTGCCCCCATTCCCTAGTTTAAACAATCCTCGACTAGCCTACACATACGCCTCCCCAATACATTGGTGCCCCTCCGTTCAGATGTAACCCGCCACGCGAACAGGTCCCATCTGTTCCAAAAGGAGTCCCAATGCCCCATAAACCTATACCCTTCTACCCTGCACCAAGATTTGAGCCACGTTAAGCCTTCTAATCTCCTCAATCTTACCTGGACTGGCGTGGCACAGGCAAGAACTTCGGAGAAGACTACCTTGTCAGTTCTGCTCCTCATCTTGGTACCTAACTCTTTGAATTTGGATTGCAGAACTGACAGACTACCCTTATGTATGTCATTTGTTCCAACATGGACAATGACAACTGGATCCACCCCCGCTCTGGCCAAGAGCCTATCCACCCTTCAGGAGGTCTCCCACCTGTGCTCCCGGAAGGCAACACACCGTGAGACTCTCTGTCTCTGGAGCAAATCTGAACTTCAATCTCCCTAATGATTGAGTCCCCAACTAAGTGGTTTTGAGGTGGCCCCTACCACCTCACAATTATCAGAAACACCGTCCAGCTTTGCAAGGACATGGTAACAGTTTGGCACTTCTAATTCTGGGGTTGATGCCCCCAGACAGTGTGTACCCTTTACCTTACGCCTTATGACCGTGACCCACCTATTTCTACCTGTCTGGTCTGGAATCTCCTCCCACTCCACCTTGGGGGTGCACACTATCTCTCTGAAGGACACCTGGGCCAAGTCTGCCAATTCTGTATTGCAACGCAGGTCAGCCAATTCCTCCTCCAGTTCAGTAACCCTCAGCTTCAGGTACTGTATCAGCTGGCATCTCTTGCAGATGTAGCCCTCATAGACAACTGCACTTCCAAACCATCATCTAAAAAGTCCAACATCCAACAGGACTTGCAATGCACTGGCCTCATTATTAAAATTTGATGTGGGATTAGTAAAACTGCCTTAACATTTTTTTCTTAAAATTAAATAAATTTAACTTAAATGGTAACACTAAGATCTGCTACAGCTACAGTATTTTACACCTTTTAAAGGTATCTATCTATCTATCCATCTATCTAGCTATATTCAGGCAGTTGGAAGAATGCTGTGGAAATCACAATTATGGAGAAATTCCAAATTTTACAAAGAAAACATCCCAGTCTGAAGTTTTTCTGTGAAATTTGTAGCGTGAGATATGCAATTACTGTGTTATTTATATCTGAAATTAAAAATGAAGGATAAAACTACCATTGAAGGGCAAACAAAATATATAAATATTCTGGTAAACTGAAAGCCTTTCTTCTCTAGTGGAAGGGAGAGCTGCTCATGATTAAGTGGCAATTCTAATAACAGATTTATGACAATCCACTAGGCTTGAACAGAATTTGCTGTTGTAGCAAAATGGGGTCTACAAAGCTGTAATTCTTCTTGGTTTTAGTAGTGCCATACTGGAAGATTAAAACTCTGTCATGTAACCTGACAGAAGATGTTTTTTGATTTAGGTGGGGTAGAGAAAGTGAGTTATGGAATGAAAATGGCTTTGAACACATTCCCAGTTCTAGCTAGTAACATCAGCCTACTGTTATGAGTATGCGTCATGTCAGAAGAGACCAGACAGGGTGGAGCCCAGCTATAGTTTCGGTAACTGATATCGACCCATTTAATTTTCAGCATGCTGGCCTACATACATATGAACGTAAACTGATCTGCCATATTGCACCATTTGCTTGTCTGCCTGATTTCATCATCTGTTGTCTCAAAAAGTATTAGGTCATGCATTTCTTAAGCATGTTCCACTTGAAATTAGCATGTTGCTTTCATAATACATGCGTGTTTAATATAGTGATCTTTATATTGTAAAGGGTTTTTAAGAACTTTTTGAAAAATGTGGAAGGATCAAAAAAGAAAAAAGTCATTCATCCATGCATTCCCTTTTTAAAGACTTGGGGAATCACCAACAAAACACAAGGAACAAGCATCCATACATAGAAACTACATACTTAACAAAACTGACAAAAAAGACTTAACTATATAAAGTACATAATTAAAAAATAAACAAAAAAGACTTAAAAAGGAAGTTAAACATGATCCGGGGAACCCTGACTTAAACATAACAGTCACAGAGCTAAAGCGACACGCTTACCACCATGCTCTGCCTATTTAAGATGGAGACGGAAATGTTTTATTTACTAAGCACTGGATCGTCTCAAAAACAATCTACAAACATTAGCACTAGTTTGGAGTGTGGTGTACTGTCAGTCTGAGAGCCTGGCCCAGAGGCACTCGAAAGACGATGCCGTTTGCTGTTCCGATGATATGGCGAGAACAGAAAGACCATGTGACGGACTGTTACTTCTGTTTGACTAATGTGTCTGGTTTCTCTGCCAAAAACAAGAAGTCAATTGAATATCCTAATCTGCCTTCAGCAATGAGACCTGTGCCACATGACGACAGTCTTCCAATTCCGAAACCACCAGAGGATTGGACCTTAGATGAACCAGATGAAGAAACTACAATGCAGGGTACTGACAGTGACATTGACCCAGATTTTGAACCGCGCTCATCAGGCGATCCACATCTGATAACACAGTCTGAATTGAACGATTTGGTCAGAGATTTGGGTCTGTCAAAAGCAAAAGCTGAGCTGCTGGGTTTGAGACTGCAGGAATGGTGTTTACTGTCACCAGGTATGAAAATTTCTGTGTTTCACGGCCGACATCGTGATATAACCAAATTTTTTGCACAAGTTGACAGTCTCTGTTTCTGTTGTGACATTGAAGGATTGTTCTTGGCCTTGGGTTGTGATCACAACCCGGAAGAGTGGCGTCTCTTCATTGATTCATCAATGTTAAGCCTGAAAGCTGTTCTGCTACACAATGGCAACATTACTAATAATAATACATTTTATTTATACAAGGCACCTTTCTGAGGACTCAAGGACACCGAACAAACAATAAATAAATAAATAAAAGACACAATCATAAAAACATCAACAAATATAAAAATTAAAAACAATCCTTTTATCCTTCAGTACCTGTTGGCTATGCAGCACACATGAAAGAAAAGTGTGAAAATATGGAGCTGTTGCTAAAGCACGTCCAGTATAGCAGGTACAACTGGAATATCAGTGGAGATCTTAAAGTCGTTGCTCTGTTACTAGGACTGCAGCTCAGCTATACAAAGTAGTGTTGTTTCATCTGTGAATGGGACAACCATGCCAAAGAGTTGCACTATTCTCGACAGAACTGGCCACTCCGTAAAAAGTTAGTTCCAGGACAGAAAAAAGCGGCACATGAATCGCTTGTCGACCCGACAAAGACATTTTTGCCTCCTCTTCACATAAAATTGGGACTCATGAAGAATTTTATAAAAACACTAAACAAGGAAGGCAAAGGTTTTCGTTATTTAAGATAGATGTTTCCCAAGAATAACTGACGCCAAGATCAAAGAGGGCATTTTTGTTGGCCCCTAGATCACACGTTATGAGAGACAAGCGGTTTGAAGATCTGTTAGTTGGGCCGGAAAAAATTGCCTGGAAAGCCTTCAAAGACATTGTTGACAATTTTCTGGGCAATTACAGAGCCCCAAACTACATTCAGCTGGGAGACAAACTTCTCAAAGCATACAAGACAATAAAGTGCAACATGTCATTCAAGATTCATTTCCTCCACTCACTCTTGGCCTTCTTCCCCACAAATCTCAGTGCTGTTATTGACAAACACAGTGAAAGGTTTCACCAGGACATTGCTACGATGGAGAAATGATACCAGGGCAACTGGAATCCGTCAATGCTTGCTGACTACTGGAGGACACTGCAACGTGATGCACCAGACATTGACTACAAAAGAAAATCAGGAGCAAAACACTTTAAATTCTGCTGAATTTAACAGCTTATGAGAAACATAAACATGACTAAATACGTTATTGTCAGTAAACATATAAATGTCTATGTCTCCTACGTGATGCAGTCAAACCAAAACTATATTTGTGCATACCCACTAGGTACCTGTCACAATCAGCAAAAACTTTTCAGGAAGCAAGACTTTTCAAAAAAATTGTTGTACGGTGATATTCAAAGGTTGTGAGTGATTACTCAGAGAATAGCCACCTTATTGTGGTGGAGAGGTTTGAGTGTCCCCGGTAGCTATGTTGTCCAGAGCTGACGTTCCTGGTAGGTCCTGGTAGGGCCTCCCGAGGCAAATTGGTCCCTGGTTGGGGGTCAGACAAAGAGCAATTCACAGTCCCTAATAATGCAGCTCTATAAACATAATAAGAGTACCCTTACCGGTGTGGGGTTACTGGGGCCTCCTCCTGGAGCCAGGCATGGAAGAAGTGCCCTCAGGTGAGTGTCTGCTGGCTGGGCCTACCACTAGACCTGGTTGGGCACAACCTGAAAACATAATGTGGGACTGCCCTCCTGTGGGTCCACCACCTGCAGGAGGAATAGCGTGCAATGTGACTTCTGCAGTTGGTGTGTTAGGTGGAGAGCTAGATATACAGTAGCTGGACTCACATCCACCCACTTACTTGGTTCTGGAAAAAAACCCTTTGAAAGAGGCTAGATTTTCCTTTATTCTGGAGTTGCCTGGGAGGAAAGGTGTCGGGTGGGAGTGGGCTTCTTATTGAGTCCTTGCCTGGTCGATGCCATTTTGGAGTTTGTCATAGAGAACAAGAGGCCTGCCTCTGTGCGGCTGAAGGTCACAGAGGGGAGCACTCTGACTGCTATATGTGCTTATGCACCAAATGTCAGTTCAGAGTACTAGACCTTCTTGGAGTCACTGGAGGGGATCCAAGAAAGGGTCCCAGCTGGCGACTCCATAGTTGCGTTGGGAAACTTCGACACCCAAGTGGGTAATAATGGAGACACCTAGAGAGGGATTATTGGGAGGAATGGCTTTCCTGATCTAAACCTGAGCGCTGCTTCCTTAATGAACTTCTGCACTAGGTATGGTTTGTACATAACGAACACCATATTCGAACATATGGTGGGTCATAAGTGTACTTGGCATCAGAGCAGACTAGACCAAAGATCTATGATCAATTTCATCATCATATCATCAGATTTGTGGCCGTATGTTCTGGACACTCGGGTGAAGAGAGGGGCAGAGCTGTCAACTGATCACCACCTGGTGATGAGCTAGGTTGAGATAGTGCAGGAGGCTCCTGGTCAGTCCTGGAAAGCCCAAGCGAGTAGTGACAGTGGATTGGGAACATCTGAGGGAGGCCCTTGACCAAAAGACTTTCATCTTTAACCTCCAAAACAGCTTTTCCTGCACTCTAGGGGAAGCTGAGCACATAGAGTCTGAATGGGCCTTGCTCAAAACCTCCATTGTGGAAGCAGCTGCAAAGTGCTATGCCTAAAGGCCAAAAGTGCCTCTTAAGGTGGCAACCAAATGATCCAATGGTGGACACCAGAGGTGAGGGATGCCATCGGGCGGGAACACGGGAGACTCCTATAGCAACAGAAAGGTACTAATAGGACAAAAGGGCTGTAGCCTTGGTGGTTAGGGAAGCAAAAACCCAGGTGTGGGAGACGACTATCGATCAGGCTCAAAAAGGTTCTGGCAAACCATCAGGTTACTCAGACAGGGAAGGCAGGGATTCACTCAGGCTGGTCTCAGCAAGGGAAGAGAATTGTTGACACAGACTGATGTTGTCTGGTGGTGGAAGGAACATTTTGATGAGCTCCTGAACCCGATTGACACACCATCTGAGAAGGAGGCAGAGCCAGAAACTAATGGGGGATAAGTCCTCATTTTCCTGAGGGAGGTCACTGAGGTAGTTAAGCAAGTTTGAAGTGGCAAGGCCCTGGGGGTGGATGAGATCCTTCCAGAAATGCTGAAGGCTCTGGACATTGTTGGATTGTCGTAGCTGACATGTCTTTTCAATGTTGTGTGGTCATCGAGAGTTATGCCTCTGGAATAGCAGACTGGGGTGGTGGTCATTATTTTTAAAATGGGATAGGAAGGTTTTCTCTATCAGGAGTTGCAATCTCAGTCTCCGTGGAAAAGCTTACGCTAGGGTACTAGAAAGAAGACTCTACCCAGTTGTGGAACTTCAGATCCAGGAGGAGCAATGTGTATTTTGTCCAGGCTGTGTAACGGTAGACCAGCTCTTTACCCTCATGAGGATATTCTGAGGGGACATAGGGGTACACCCGGTCAGTCTACATGTGTTTTGTGGACTTGGAGAAGGCATTAGACTGTGTTCCTTGAGGAGTTCTGTGAGGGGTGTTGGGAGAGTATGGAGTTCTGGGACCTCCTAGATGCCAACCTGTGGAGGCTTTTATGGGAGCTGGCATGAGACCTCGGGGAAGACCCAGGGCTCATTGAGATCTCATAGTGTGGCCGGGGAAAAGGATGTATGGGGCTCACTGCAAAGACCATTGCTTTTGCGACCCAGCTTTGGAAAATGAATGAAAGAATATTATGGGTACATCATGAATTATCTATTTTTCAGTTGTTAATTTTTTATCTAATACCAAAGCCAAAACGTTATTCAGAATTCCTAACCAAAAGCTGAAACAAGTCTTAACTAAACTGATCTAATACTGTATTTCTGTTTTTCTATTAGAACTCTAGGTTAATGCTATTGCATATCATACCTTGTTTGTCCACAATGTGAACACAAGTTTGTGTATACCTCTTATGACAGTGATGAGATAATATTACATGTTATCTTGCTATCAACCAGAATAGATAGTAATATACATCATTGCCATTAACAGAATGGTGAGGAAAATTTAAACTGGTCTAGCTGCACTTTACATGGCCACACAGCTTATAAGGGTACCAGTTCTGAGTAGTTCGAGTAATTTTGCCATGACATAATACTACAACTACTACCACTAATGTGGAGTAAAACAATTCACATGAAACTGAATTAAGGTTTACTTTACACAAAAATCATTGAAACAAATTTAGGGTTCATAACCAATTAAAATTCATGCTATTATGGTATATTGGATATTTTCATCTCATCTGTAACCTGTTGCGATGTGCAGAAACATGGAGAAATTTATTCTGGTGCAGAGTGTAGAAAAGGGTTTGGCCAGAGAGCAGATAGCTGCAAGTACCTCTCTGCCGCTGGCTGCTGAAAATGGCCTCTGGCAAGTCTCCAGAAGGATTTTGGCTTGGATCAGTTTACGGAGTTATACAAAGTCACCACTGATGGCAGGCATTGTGTGAATTAGATAAGAAAATGTGGAGCCGCATGTGTTGTGCAAGGGTGTCACAAACAGAGCAAAAAAAGTTTGTGAAACCTCCTGAAGTCCCACAAAGCAGGTCAGGATCATCACATATCCTGTCCAAATGTAACCGAACCTCTGAGCAGCTAGCCCCCAGACTCCCCATACAAGAAATGTGCAAAACTCTGCCTTAATAAAACAAGGCCAAAGAAAAAATCCTTATAAATAATTTTCTAGAATAAACAAAAAAGAGGCCTAAAATTAGAAAAACAAGGATAAAAAGGGTGCAAAAGGCAATCCAAGGTGAACAAATCCCAATATAAAATTCAAAAATCTATAAACCAAGAACAGGAAAGAAATCTCAAAAAGAAAAGAAAAATCAAATGCAGGTAGTCATCGACTTACGACTTATGTGTCTTATGACCATTTGACTTACGACCGCTACTGTGTCTCTTGGGCAAACGACAATTTTCACCACTCAAGGTTGATATGCTGTGACTCATTCATCTCGGTCTCAATTTATTACCTGCAGCAGATTCTAGTATATTCAGTTACAATTTCTTGCGATTACAGGAAAAAAAGGCAATTGATCTCGACACAAAAATGAAGGTGATCAAGCAGTATGAGGAAGGAAAGAAAGCAAATGTGATTGCTTGTGACTATAACTTATCCCACTGTAACCACGCATGCGCTGTACTGATGCGCGCTGGCTTTGAATACGGATAACCTCTGAAGCTTCTGCGTTGTGACTTACGATGTGCTGCTTTGTGTGAACTGCCACGAAGTGGTAATGAAACCACACAGAACTCCAGAGTGCTCAAACTCTGCTGGTACAATTCCTCCTCTAACAGGTAACAAAATAATCACTGAGAGATGACGTAACATAACACAGACAAAGAAAGGATTTGTGATGCTGTTAAAGGTTTGACGCCCATGACAGCGACAGTAATAATGAAACAAAATAAAATAAAAAAATAATTTACAAACAAAAAAATGATTGAAAATCTACACAGTGTGCTAAGAGTGATGATTAAAAGGATATAAGACAAACAATATGACTTAAGGGACTTATTATACAGAACTATACATATAATCAGGTTTGAATACACATACCGGCTCACCTTTCCTCCAGATCGACTTACAACTGGTCTGTCGGAACTGATCATGATTGTAAGACGACGATTACCCATAGAAACAATTCTCATAATAATGCCTCCAGCAAACACAATGAACCACTGCTGAGACCTTCTCTTTCACTTAAATATAAAGGTTGATGGTGGTCCCAGCAGATGTGACATCAGTGTGGCCCCCACAAATATCAAACAATAAACAAACCTAACAGATATTACTCAAAAAATGAAAAATACCAAACAATAAAACAGAAAATAAATATAAGCCAGTGTGGACTTGACCCGGACACAGACAGGCGGACATGTTGTTCTTCAACCACCACACGTGTTTATTTACACTATTTACAAATAATATGGTCACTCAGACCCAGAATACAGTGCACAAACCCCAACACAGTCCTGGCCACAAAAATGCCTCTCTTCGGGCCGCCTCCACTCTCTCTTGCCTTGTCCGTCTTCCACCCGACTCTAGCCCTGAATGAAGGGAGACGGCCCCTTTTATTCTCTCCCGGATGAGCTCCAGGTGGCTTCCGGCATTCCCTTGTTGGCCACGCCCCAGCATGGCGGAAGTGCCGGCTGTTCTCCCAGCAGCTCTCCGGGTGTCCTTCCAAATCTTCCTCCCAGCACTTCCTGGTGTGGCGGAAGTGCTGAGGGAACAGGTTCCCAAAGCATTGGGGCGCCTCCTGGCGGTGACCACGGGCCCCTGCAGGGTGGGGCTTCCATGCCCTGAACCCATGGCCCCCAAATCAACCAGGAAGGCGGCCCCTACGTGATCCCAGATGGGCAAACGCCCACTTCTGGTCCTCCAAGGCGTCCCAGCCGGGTCGTCGCCCCTGGCATCCGCGACACAAGATAAGAAATCCTGTCTGTAACATAATAGCATGGAAGGAGTAATAAAAGTGGCAGCAGGATTGCAGTGCAGTTGAAGAAGAAAGCAGCCATTTCAGGCACTTAGGAAGCAATATTTCTTGCTTTCCTACTCAAATAACTTTGAATATACCAAAAAATTAATTTAAGTGAATTTGCAAAATTGCATTCAAAATAAATTTTGAGGTAATTTTATGAAACTATGAAAACCAAAAACATCTTGCTGTTTCACTCATCACCAAGAAGTGCTAACACTGCTTACGGTAATTACAAATACAGTTCTGCTGAAGTTACTGTATATTTACACTAAGAATATGTTTGCTTTGGTTACAGACAGAAAAGATTATGAGATATATACGTATATGTTTAATTAAATGTGAATTGTTACCATATTTATTGTACTTGACAATAAAATAGCTGACTTGAATAAAAGGGAGGATTATAGTTATTTCCAAATGATGGCAATGAGCTAATATTATTTAAAGATGGTCTCTAGAGAATAATGGGGAGAGAATACTAGGAGACAAAAAGCTAACAGTGTTGTGTGTGTGGTGTTTGCACATTCTCCCTGGTTAGAAATTCTGCTTTAGTTTGTTTTTTTCTCTCGTAATCCCCAAAGATGCGTGTGTTAGGTTGATTTCTGATTCCACATTGGCTGATGTGTATGTGTGAGTTTGGCTGTTTCCTGTAATGGATCAATGCTCTGTCCAGGGCTGCTACCTTCCAATGGATTAGGGCAGTGGTTCTCAACCTGTGGGGCGGTCCCCCCTAGAGAGGTGCGAAGATGTGAAAAAAAGAAAACAAGAATCAAAAATATGAAAAAAAAAAAACATCTGTTGAAACCAAAACAAATTAATTTAAACTACATTCTGATACTAGAACAATAAATATAGAGTTAGATAAATGTTGATAAAAGTTAAGTTGGTATAATAAAATATGCATCTACATTTCAAAAAAATGTTAGGGGGGGCGCGATTAAAACTGTTATGAAAATTCGGGTCACAAATACTTAAAAGGTTGAGAAACACTGGGTTAGGCAGCTTAGAGAATGCTATGTTACATTACATACTGTAAAGGTCAGACGGACTACCATCTTTAGTGATGAGTCCTGCCTCTCACATGAGGCTGCTGATTGTCATCATCAATGTCCATGAAGGACTTAATAGGAGGAAGCAGAAGACGTGATTTGCTTTTAAGGGTGCAACTGACAGACGTTAAATTATTTCTTCAAGAGAATCTCTCCCATTTATTGTCTAGTGTTGCAAAAAATGCTCAGTAAATAAATAAAATAGAGCCTTGAGTCATTATTGTGAATGAACTCCAAAAGAGATGTTAATTTTTTACACCAACTGGTGGAGCCCCTTGTGCTCTTGTTCAATTCATCCTGTCAGACTGACTAAAACTAACAGGGCACTGTCTTATCATTTGGGTTCATTTCCGTAACACATTTAAATATATTTTAATTTATACCAATCAGCATACAGATAAATGGTACATTCATGTAATATCCCATATGCCTTCAAGTACTACCGTATATACTCACGTATAAATCGGGACTTGAAACCTGAAAAATCGGTCATAAAATCCAACCCTGACTTATACAGCTATTCAAAAATATGACATTTAATTTTTTTTTTTTTTAATATCTTCTTGCTTCCTCCAGGGCAGCACGGTGGCGCATTGGTAGCGCTGCTGCTTCACAGTTAGGAGACCTGGGTTCGCTTCCCGGGTCCTCCCTGCGTGGATTTTGCATGTTCTCCCCGTGTCTGCGTGGGTTTCCTCCCACTGTCCAAAGACATGCAGGTTAGGTGCATTGGCGAATCTAAATTGTGCTTGATGTGTGTGCACCCTGCGGTGGGCTGGCACCCTGTCCAGGGTTTGCTTCATGCCCTGTGTTGGCTGGGATTGGCTCCAGAAGACCCCTGTGTTAGGATATAGTGGGTTGGACAATGACTGCTTTCTCCAATCTTGCACCAGTTTCTCAGGCACATCGAATTTTGTTGCAGCAGCGCAGTTACTAATTTCTTTCGTCACTTCAACGACTTTTAATTTAAAACCAGCTTCATATTTTTTTCTGATCAAACGCTCCATTGTAGATAAGGGATGCTCTTACGATAAAGGTGTATGAGGGTGTGAGATACAAAAAACACAAATCAGTGCAAACGTCGCTTCAGAATAGTTTGGGTATTACCATGTGGTCACGAAGGCACAATACATAGAAAAAAAAGGCAGTGTGCATTAGCATAACATAATCTCTTGGACCAATAGCGTGAGTTTTCCACATTTGACTTATACGACCGACATTATAAAAAAAAAATTCAAATTATACATTCAAATCAAGCCCTGAATTTAAATTTGAGTATATACGGTATGTAAAGTCTGAAATTAGTTAAACATTTTAAAAGTCTTAAGTAAATATCTGATTGATATAAATAAGACTTCTTACATGTAAACTGTCAGTGGACAAAATATAAAATTAAATGTTATATATGACCTCATCTTGTAATTTAAATGTGCTGGTACACATAATGTCAGGATGTCCTAGTTAAACAGGCAGGCAGTTTCAAGTATAAGAAAAAGAAGAAGACAATACCCCAGATGCACAGACTCATAATGCTAGATAGTATGGTGGATAGCATATAAGAGAGAATACAAAAACAAAAAACAAAAAAAAAACAAACATTGTAGGGTTTTCTGAGAGACATGGACCAGACTCGCTGTGGTGGCATTAGATTAATTTTGGCTTCTTTTGTTTTCTTCTTCCCCTTTACCTGCAGGAAGAAGGATGTGTTTAGCAAAGACAATTTTGATGAAATACAAATGTCTTCATCAGGCACTTATGATCTTGTAGTGATCTTTTTTTAATTATTAATGCTGTTCTTACATGTGCTACGCTATTGTTTCTCATCTGGCACTGGCTTATAATAGACTCCATCTGCCTCTGAGCTAATAATAGATTAAAAATTCTATTTTTAGAGGTCGGTCTAAAGGTGTGCGCTGCCACAAAGAAAGATGCCAACACCTCATAGAAGTTCTAGTCTTACAGACTCAGTAATGGCAATGAGTCGAGTTTTGCTCAGTCAGAACCACTACAAAATCGGAAGTTCAGCAGTAGGTTAATGAAAATTTTGAGAATTGCTCTGAGGTTTGGCTTTACCCCTTTAGGAAGTTAATCTTTAGACACGTAGGGCATGGTCATGTATGTAGGTGCTTAGTCAGAAGGGGGTGCTGGTGGTTGGTCCTTGAAGTTTTTAGGGACATATTCCTGTAATGATTTTGAAATGTGCCTACTCTCTCATATACCGAGATGGACATCTCCATAGTAACTCATTTGCAGCACATTTCGTTTGGTAAGCAATCCATCCATTTCGGAACAAATATAATCAAACTGAGGATTCATATGAGTCACGGCCTATGTAGATGCCATAGCAGAACACTCAAAGAACTGGCATCAGACCAGTCTTTTGTGCAAAGCAGGAAAGGTGTGCTATCTAAAGCTGGAATGTCTGCTTCCTCTGTACTTTGCCAGCTTGGAGGAAGAACTCTAACACCCGACCTAGCTGCACACATTGAAAGCAGCATGAAACAGCGCCCGTGAATATGGACACCAGACAGATGACAGAACGACAGACTGATACTGTGGACCACTCATTCTATTAGAAATGTATTTGGAAACTGAAACCTGCCATAGTGATTGATACATTTTAAATAAATTGAGAGTCCAAGCGGTATTAGTAATTCCTTTTCTTTCATGTTGCTGCAATTCATATTCTTCCTGTTTATTGTTCAACATCTGTTTAAGGTTTTAGTTTGATCCACTCCATTCTCTTTTATTCTTTGATTGATCTTATAATGTTTCTCATATTTTGGGATTCACATATAAAGTGTTACATTATTATCATCATCACCATATTTCTTGCCCTGTATGTATTAGTGGATGATTATTGTCAGATTTTATATTTGTTTCAGTCCTCTCTAGCAAATATTTCAACACATCTCTCCTTACCCAGTACCTCAAAGTATTCTCTTTTGTTCTCCTACTCCATCCCAATCATCTCGTCCAGGCTATTCACTTGAAAACAGACTCTTGTACAATAAAATAGTTCAAATATTTGTGATAATTCAATAGCTAGTTTTGAATTGCAGTTCTCAGTCCTTTTGAATGTAAGGAACATTAAAATTCTGGTCATTAAAAAATCATCTAAAGAAATTATTCTTTTTAAATTCAGGTTGACATTTTTGGGTATGTTATGCCCTGTTCGCTGCATGTCAGCACAAATGACCAAACCTCATCTGGCTCTAAACAGGTAGCTCAGCGGGAGGACAGCACTTATACATACAATAGTTTGTGCTTTGATCACATTTTAGCAGGAATGTTTTTAGAAAACGAAAAAGAGCTTTTTTAAGCTGCTTAAAAGAAGTAGCCAAAATTTGTTGTCAGAGGTAAGGTTTAGGGTTAGAAATCCAGAAATTACTGCTGCAAATGTATGCCAAAATGAACAGTTCCCTAACCACTAATCAAATACCCAAGAAGCAAAATAAACTTGTTGCCAAAAATACTAAACTGACAAGAAAGGATCTCCGCTCACTACATTGTCAACATAGATTTGTTGGCTTGGAAATTCAATACTACACTGTTACGCACACCACCATCTTTAATAGATTCATTGTTATGTGTTTCACTTATGACTAACAACGGATGTCATTTTTTTAAACAATATACCTGTGTCTGTTCAAAAACAAGATGAAACACTGACAAAATGACAACATTAAAATAAAATATGCAATAATCAAACACAATGGTAGGGTAAAAACCAGGTTCAGTAAAGCATGAAAGGTACTGATCAGTTAGTAACCACAAAATGCATACTGCACCAAAAGATCCAAAAACATGATGTACATTACAGTAGTAAAGAGATCCCCATGAAGAGATCAAAAGTAAATCTGAAACGCCACATATAGAAGGTAATGTTTTACATTGATTTCTGGGGTGAATTTTCATATGGAGGTGTTTTTGTGTGAAAAGAAAAAACTTCACATAAATATGACATTGAGGAGGTGTCTTGCATATTTTACAGGGCTGTAGATTTAACAAGATTAGTCTTAACCTTCGTCTGATCTGTCTTTAGTTGACAGACCACATAATCAACTCCTGAATCATGGAAAATGCATGCATCCATTTACTTACTTAGTGTATTCCAATTCAAAATCAGAGTTGCCCAAACCCTATCCCTGAAGCCTATGGTGTTAGACATGAACCTAGTATAGCCCAGCTGCCAGTGTGTCTCTTTACACACTCTCAAGGACAAGCCTGCATCGGCCCAGGTTAGAGTCACAAATCAATCCAACCTTCACTACCTACACATCTGAGGAGTACCTGGAGAAAATGGACACGGATGTGGAAGATAATGTGGGACCCGTGCAAATCCCAGAAAAAATAAAGAGTTCATATAAAGCAGGAGACCTGTAGCCACTAAACCTCCCAAGCTGAGATATCTTAATGGACCTTTATGCACATTGTCATATTAAGATGTGATTTGGTGAGAGAAAATGTTAATTACTGTATATCTGAAGTAACAGCTCCTTGAATGGAAAAAAAAAATATATACTTGTCAACGATGACAAAATAACAATTCAGAAATCAGAGAATAAGGACTCCAGAGGAGACCAGCATTTGGACTGAAGTATTGAAATGGCTCTTTCAATCCGTAAAATTAAATACGGAATGAGATTCCTCACCAATCTAATGGTATTGTAATGCCAACTCATTCCTCAAGCTTTAAAGATTTAAGCTCTTTTCTTTTTTTCTCACTGTCCTGAAGTACTGGAAACATTCTTAGAGATCTCCTTTGGACTTTCTCTGTTAGTTTTATGTCAGTTTCTTGGCTTCTATAATAATATTGTTGTCTAGTACCTTTTGGAAGTGAATTCAATTACAGTAATGCTATTAAGTGAAGCTTGACTGTAAAATTTTTAATGTTTTCATGGAGGTTTATGAAAAATAGCAGTGTTCAATAATAGTACATTTTATTTATATAGCACCTTTCCCATGCACAAGGCACTATATCAGTGATAATTAACAGTGTGAAAGGCTCTGTATCAAATACTGATTCACCAGAACACTGCACTTGATTCTTTCTTGCGATTTATTTTATATCTGCTATTATTATTCCATGTGTTGCTCGGTCCCCCATCAAACTTTCCTGCAAGCTTTAAGTTAAAAGTAGAGTTTATAGCAGCGATCAATGATCCTGAGCTCCGCTAGGCTCTGGCGAGGCCTAAACAGGCAGTCATTTCATTTGGCACAAACGTATTATAAAGTTTGTAACTTTTCCTCAGCTGTGTTTTGTTGTCTGTATCACTCCCATCTTCTCTATTGTGACTTTTCTTAGGTTTACATTTTCATTGCAGGTGCTGAAACTGACTGCTGCTTATAATACTTTATTATTAGATGATCTGACCCGGAGAGTCAAATTACAGGACATCTGGAAATACTAGACTGCCGTATCTGAAATAATCGTGCATTTGTCCATTTGTGAACAGCCCTGGCACACTCTGTTGCAAAATAGGAAGATGCTATGCCCAACCTGCTGACGCCGAACAAAAGCTTTAATCAGATGCACCATTAAATATAGATGACCTATCCACCCTGAAAGAACATGTCAGAACTTAGTCAATGGTGGGGCTAAACGTTCTCTTTATTTTAGAGTATGAATATTTCAATATAAGTAACTCTAGGATGATTGGATTTTGGGAATGAGGTCAGCGATAGCCCAAATGCTCCCTGGTGGGACACAAGATCAGGCTACATTTGTGTCCTATCCTTTACACTGAAGCAGGTAACCTGAAGCGTTCGACAGCACGAGCAAAGTAGCAGACAGAGTGTAAACGACACAGCAGAGCCACCGTTGGGGAAGACCTTATGCCGTAATGTAAGAGGTTAGTGGGGGAGTGACTGTCATTTTTGTACATGTGGAAAATAACTGAGACGCACAAGAATTCGCCATCAACAACTGCAGGGCAGCTCCGAGTATAGAGGTGGGAGTGCTAATTCAAGGAACGGACATGCACTTTTCTGTTTGTCTGAGATGTTGCCATATTGTTCAGGCCTTTTGTCCTATGTAACCAGCTTCTAGCGTCTGCTCACTGGTGACCTCCGGCTTTATCACTATGACAAGACTCACAGACTAAGAAGGATTCTTTACAAAATAAATACTATATACACTTTTTTTTTTTACAATCAAGGACCACAGATGTACATTTTTTAAGTTACCATCTATATCTGGTTTTTCCACAATATGCATTCTTTCCCCTGTGGCTCCCTGCAGCACTGTTTTGGGGGATCCAGAGAAGCTACCACTGAGGGCCAACTAACGCCTTCTCCTGAGGCATCAAAGGCTGACATTAACTCCTCAACGACGTGGGCTGTGACACTTCAACCTGGATCAAATGGAGATACAGTAAAGGCAGAGTCAGCCAAAGTCCTTAATGGTGCAAATGCAAATTCCAATGGCCACAGTGTTGCACACAGCAATGGAGACCCGGTCCATCAGAGTGACTCTGATTACCAGACTCTGTTCAATAACAATGTTCAGGATGACAGCTCAAATGGGGCCAAGAGCTACGCTCACATTCCTCGGCCAACTATTATTAAGGGATCAGAGGTAAGTGCTCATAACTACCGGTTTGTTAAGCAATGTGACAAATCCTGTGCACTCCTAACTTTGAGGTTTCCTTCTCTTGAGGTAAGCATGTGAAGGAAAAAATGATTGCTGTGCTCTTTAGATAGCCGAAACAAAAAAAGGAAATTAAAGCCTGGAGTTCTGAATGGAAAATGTTAGATACTGTAACTAAAAGGTGACTCCTTTGATCTTTTCCAAGTCAGTGTATTTACACACAATGTTAAAAAAACAAGCAAACAATTACCCTTTCTCCTGGAGAGCTTCACTTTGGGAACGATACATTTAACTCATTGTGTGAAATGAGTCAGTGAAGTATGGCATACATTGTGTTTAGTACTGTTTACCATATATGTTACCTACTAGCAGAGCTTCGCGCTTGTCATTTTCTTTAATAAACAGCAAACACTGTGACAGGACTGCTGTATATAGCTAGCAGTTAGCTTTGTGCCCACTAGGAGTCACTGTGGTAATTGGAGAGCAATGGTTACTTTTGGGAGAGAAACTGCTATCAGCAAACTTCACAATATTTTAATGTGCATTATAGTCCAATAAAACTGCACAATGTATGTTCATTGTATGAATTTATTGAATACAACATAATATAAAAAAGCCAAATTTCCCCCTGGGGACAAATAAAATTCTATCTATCTATCTATCTATCTATCTATCTATCTATCTATCTATCTATCTATCTATCTATCTATCTTTTGTAACCAGACGGGGGTGCCACAGAGCCCCAAACCACAGACACAGTAATACAGCACACACTAGATAGTAAAACATTGGGATTTTACAGACTCTTCAAACAATCAACCACAAATGCATTTATAATCACAATGAACAAATAAATCTTACTCCTTCCATATTCTAGTTGAGTGTTGCCCACTGCCTCCCATCTCTAACTCGTCTATCTGTGGCAGCAGGCCTCCTTTTATGCTGGACCCAGGAATGCCATGTCTCCTGGGAAGCACTTCCGGGTCAAAGTGAAAGTAGGGAGGTGCATCTGTCTATCTATCTATCTATCTATCTATCTATCTATCTATCTATCTATCTATCTATCTATCTATCTATCTATCTATCTATCCATCTATCTGTCTGTCTGTCTGTCTGTGTGGCCAGTTCAAATAACCAGTGCATATTCGAAAATGTGGAAGGAAAACCACAATAGCTTTAGGAAACCCAACAGAGACATGGGGATAATAATAATATATATACTGTATCCATCCAACCATCCATTCATCTATTATCCAACCATCCATCCATCCATTTTCCAACCTGCTATATCCTAACTACTGGGTCACGGGGGTCTGCTGGAGCCTATCCCAGCCAACACAGAGAGGAAGGCAGGAAACAAACCCCGGGCAGGGTGCAGTATATATATATATATATATATATATATATATATATATATATAGTTGCAGATAGGGGGCGCTATCGCTCCCTTGAACCCCTGTCCAAGACTCCAGACACCAAGTAAAAATCCAAATATTGAATTTATTCTTCTGTAACAGTGCACAAAGCACCCTTTCTTCCACAATACTCATAAATCAACGACAATTACAATACTAAACAATCCTCCGACTCCCAGACGTGTTGCCCTCCTACCACCCAGCTCAGCTCAACGCTCTGGTGTCTTTTTTAGTCTTTTATATCCCCTGACCCGGAAGTGTTCCCACAGTCCTTCAGTTCATAATTCCTTTTTACTTCCGGGTCAGATAAAAAGTCCTTCTTCACGCCGGAAGCACGTCACTGCCGCAGTCGCTTTGCCTATAACGCACTTCCGGGTTATAGGGCACATTTGACTCTCTGGGCCTCCCTGCAGTGTCCTCTATTGGCCCCTGGGGTATGCAGCAGGTTTGTAATAGAAAACTCCATAGTCCATGATTCCCTGCTGGCATCCGGGGCACCTCCATGCTGCAGGGAGAGCTCCATCTGGTGGCCTGGAGGTATTGGCCGTGATGACAAGCCGGCCATAGACCACAATATATATATATATATATATATATATATATATATATATATATATATATATATATATATATATATTTAGATATATTTATATATATATAGTGACAGATAGGTGTGCTGTTGTCCCCTTGAACCCTCAGACCAGATGCCAGACACCAGATAAAAGTCAAAAATGTTGACTTTTTATTATAATAATCAAGTGCACAAAACACCCTCCACTCCACAATACTCATAAACTATAATTCACAATACAATAATTAATACAATAATCCTCCACTCCCAGACGCGTTGTTACCCTTCCTCCCAACTCAGCTCAATGCTCTGGGGTTTCTCACAATCCTTTATAGTCCTTGATCCAGAAGTGCTTCTGATCCCTCAGTCCATGTGATTACCCAGCACTTCCGGGTCAGGTGAAAACTCCTCTTTTTTTCTTCAGCCCGGAAGTACTTTATTTCTTCCATCCTCGTACTTCCATACGAAGAATATAAGTCCTTGAGCCTCCCTGCAGCATCTTCTGGTGGCCCCCATGGTATTCAGCAGGGCTGTGAAGGAAAACTCCAAGGTCCGTGATGCCCTGCTGTAATCTGGGCATCTCCACGCTGCAGGAAGGGCTCCACCTGGCAGCTTGGGGGAATTGGCAGGGATAAGCTGCCGGCCGTAGTCCACAATATATATACACACACACACACAGTATATATATGTACATATATATAATTATATAATAAATGCTAATATATTATAGACATAAGATAATATGGGAGACATAGTGGTGCATTCAGCATTCTAGGTTCAAAGTCATTGTCCAGTTGTTATCTCTCTGTATGTTCTTCCAGTTTCTACAATGGTTTTTATTGGGCTTTTTGGTTTTCCCATGTGCCAGGCTGGAAAATTCTAAATATGCCCTGTGTGGGCATGTGCATGAGTGAGCCCTCTGATAGACTGACACAGGAATAGGACTCTGTGCCCCACTGCCCTGAACTGAATTAAGAATGTCATGTATAATATTTGTATGTAATTATGTAAAATACTGTGTGCATTATCCATCCATTATCAAACTTACTCAATGAATGCAGTTCAGGGCCTTATTTTATATTGCATATATTATCACATATTGGATTTAGATTTATATAAAAAAGCTAAAAAAGTTATATTTAAAAACACTCTTCATTCTTGAACTGGTTGAAACAGTCTTTGGAGTCTTTCAAAACAAACTATGTTTGAGACTTCCTGAAATTAAAAGAATTCAAAGGCATCCTCTTGAGAGCTGTCCCCCTGCTGAGGGGCGAGGCCACAAGCTGCATGACGGCATTTCAGATGACTAAAGCCATTTGTATGAGGCGAATAATCACTTAATAAAGGTTTTATTAACAATGAGATATGTGATTTGTGGATGAAGTCAGCTTATCATGCATTTGTTTGGCTCTTGTCTGTGTAAAAGTGTGTTTTCTCTGTAACTGAATTTGTGCCACATTTTCTGACACGTATGTCACTATATTTACTGTCTTTATATACAAGGGTGGGCAAAAGTAGGTTTACACTTATTCGTATGTAAAAAGAAATGCAGGTTATGATTATTACAATAACTTAATTAATTCAAAAGAATGTCACAATGGCACAGTGCACTTACAATCTCATAAGTGCATAAATTGCCGGCCTCGCATTCTCACAACAGCAAACCCACTTATGCCCACCTCTGTATATACCACACTATCTGCCAAAGACAGGTAATAGAATAATTTAAAAATATTTGCTACCTCTTTCCCTTCATGTACCTACAACTCTTTCCTTTGTAGTCGCGTGTCTCTAAACCTTGTTTGAAAGGAGCTCCCCCTTTCGAGCGAGCGCTCCCATAAAGCCTGCTTCATAGTCTCTGGCATTATTTATGATGTGTCTTTCTTGCTTCCTGTCCACTTTTGTACTTTCCATCTTTGAAGGCGACACTCTCAGCGTACCTCCTCCATGCTGTTTCTCCTCCTCATGTGTCTCAAGCTTGCCCTTCCTCTTATAATCACATCACCAACGTCAAACTGACCAATCACATCAGAGCCAAACTGATAATCAGATTGCTCAAAGGAACTGGGCACAGTCACAGACCTTAATGTATATATATACTGTATATATATATAGACATCTACACGTGGAAGTGTGTGTGTCTGTTCGCCCTGGACGTGAGAGGTGGAGTCAGGGTAAGAGCTCCGCCTTCGAGGAAACAGAAACTTGCTTAGCCGCTAATACATAAGTATGGCCATTACGTCAGCAAATTGTAACCTCAGAAGAAAGACAAAGTTGCTTAGCTGCTAACATTGGCAAAATGGTACCCCTTTTATTTTTCCTTCTGCTGCTAATACACAAACGAGGCGAGCATGCCAGCAAAAAGAAACCTCAGAAGAAAGACAGTTGCTTAGCCACTTATGCAGAAACGATGTGAGTATGTCAGCAAAATGAGTCCTCCTAGGAGAGAGACGCTCAGAGTAGTTTCTTTAAATTACCTGACATCTCTACATTTCAGTTGTGTTTCTGAAAGTTTCAGTAGTTTCTAGGACCCGGGCTTTTTACAGCATGGGCTTACACAGCTAGTACTGTATATATATAGTAACAAAAGGCTCTATACAGGAGCCTGATCTGACACAGACTCACACCGGAGGCACGTATAAAAACCAAAGAACTTTATTTTTTCTTCACCTGTGGGGCATGTCTTCCCCTTGTCCCACAGGCACAACACAGTCCCAAATCACACCACCAAACACAAACACTCTTCTTCTTTAACCACCACTCTCCTCTCCGTCAAGCTTTGTTCTCTTCATCCGGACTCTGGCCATTGAGTGGTGGCTGCTGGACCCTTTTATAGTCCTCCCGGAAGTGCTCCAGGTGGTTGACTGCCGAGTTCTGGCGGCATTTCCGGGTGTGGCAAATACTCTGCCCATATGGGCTCAGGAGTCCCAGCTGCAGCACCCCTTGGCGGCGCCTGCGGGACCCAACAGGGCTGCACCCAACTCCTATTCCCATGGAGCCCTGCAGGAAACTGAGTCACCGCACCAACCCGGGGGGGCTGCCATCTAATGTCCAGGGGGAGGTATTGCACAGTCCATGGCTGCTCCCCTGAATATATAACGGAGAGGCGTCCCGGCCGGGCATGGACCATACGGGTATAATTTAAACTTCTGATGGGAAAAAGTGATGGGACCATTAGGATCTGGTGACCATAATATAATAGATTTCACATTGTTTTGACAGCGTACATATTCTAAAACAAAAATAGTTAAATGTAATTTCAGTGTGGAAAACATGAAGCAGATGTGGCAAAGCCTATGTAAGATGAATTTGGCAAAGCTTCTTAGTGTGGTGACCATTAAGGAGAAGTGGGGCAGATTTAAAAGAGCTTTACATAAAATGCAGGACAAGTACATCCTAAAATTTACAAGCAGTATGAAGTTAAAGAAAATTCTAAGGTGGGTGAGTAAGAAGCATACAAAGTGAAAAAACAGTTGTATAAGGCATATAAGACTAGTAAGTCCAGAGAACAGAAAAAGGAGATTCTTTCAATATTTTAATAGTAAAAGAACAATCAAAGAGGAGGTGAATAGTATTAAGAATGGTAAAAGTAAGCTAGAATATACTACATAATAAACTGGCATTTTATAGAAATTTATATGTGTGAAGAAGTCAATAGGCTCCTAGAAGTAAAAAAAGACTACTAAGGAGGTACTGGGAAATTGTAGAGAGAGAAGTACTGCCTAGATTAAATAGGCTGAAATCTAACAAATCACCAGGACCAGATAACATTTATCAAAGAATGATTATGGAAGTCAGTGGGTAAATATATAAACCCTTGGCACATATTTTTTGAAAATCTGTGCACACTGTAGAAATACCTACATACTGGTGGTTAGCAAAATATCCGATCGCGTATAAACGGTGATCAGGAAGGTCTAAGTAACTAGAGGCCAGTAAGCTTAATGTGCATCACAAGTAAATTAATGGAAGGAATTATTAGGGAAAAGGTAGAGCAGCACATGTCTGAAACAGGAGTGTTAGCAAATACTCAACATGGGCTCAGATGAGGAAGGTCATGTTTCACTAATATGCTGGAATTCCATGAGGAGGCAGCAAAAGAAAACGATCAAAGAGGTATATATATACTGCTCAAAAGAATTAAAGGAACATTTTTTAATCAGAGTATAGCATAAAGTAAATGAAACTTATGGGATATTAATATGGTCAGTTAAGTAGCAGAGGGGGTTGTTAATCAGTTTCAGCTGCTGTGGTGTTAATGAAATTAACAACAGATGCACTAGAGGGGCAACAATGAGGTGACCCCCAAAACAGGAATGGTTTAACAGGTGGAGGCCACTGACATTTTTCCCTCCTCATCTTTTCTGACTGTTTCTTCACTAGTTTTGCATTTGGCTACAGTCAGTGTCACTACTGGTAGCATGAGGCGATACCTGGACCCTACAGAGGTTGCACAGGTAGTCCAGCTTCTCCAGGATGGCACATCAATACGTGTCATTGCCAGAAGGTTTGCTGTGTCTCCCTGCACAGTCTCAAGGGCATGGAGGAGATTCTAGGAGACAAGCAGTTACTCTAGGAGAGCTGGAGAGGGCCATAGAAGGTCCATAACCCATCAGCAGGACCAGTATCTGCTCCTCTGGGCAAGGAGGAACAGGATGAGCACTGCCAGAGCCCTACAAAATGACCTCCAGCAGGCCACTGGTGTGAATGTCTCTGACCAAACAACCAGAAAGACTTCATGAGGGTGACCCAAGGGCCCCATGTCCTCTAATGGGCCCTGAGCTCACTGCCCAGCAGCATGCAGCTCGATTGGCATTCGCCATAGAATACCAGAATTGGCAGATGCACCACTGGTGCCCTGTGCTTTTTACAGATGAGAGCAGGTTCACCCTGAGCACGTGACAGATGTGAAAGGGTCTGGAGAAGCCATGGAGAACATTATGCTGCCTGTAACATCATTCAGCATGAGCAGTTTGGTGGTGGGTTAATGATTGTCTAGGGAGGCATATCCATGGAGGGTCACACAGACTGCTACAGGCTTGACAAAGGCACCTTGGCTGCCATTAGGCATCAGGATGAAATCCTTGGACCCATTGTCAGACCCTATGCTGGTACAGTGGCTCCTGGTGCACGACAATTCCTGGCCTCATGTGGTGAGAGTATGCAGGCAGTTCCTGGAGGATGAAGGAATTGATACCATTGACTGGCCACCACACTTTCCTGACCTAAATCCAATAGAACACCTCTGAGACATTATGTTTTGGTCCATCCAATGCCACCAGGTTGCACCTCAGACTGTCGAGGAGCTCAGTGATACCCTGGTCCAGATCTGGGAGGAGATCCCCCACAACACCATCTGTCATCTCATTAGAAGCATGCACCGATGTTGTCAGGCATGTATACAAGAACACAGGGTCCATACAAAGTGCTGCGTACAATTTTGAGTTGCTGCAATTAAATTTTGGCAAAATGGACTAGCCTGCCACATAATTTTTTCACTCTGACTTTTGGGGCGTCTTTGAATTCAGGGCTCTGTAGGTTGATCGTTTTCATTTCCATCAAACGATGTGGCATCCTTTCGTTCCTAACACATTACCCAGTCTGTATCAGTATAGATATCCAAGAGGATTTCTTTTTCCCATTGAGATCTGATGTGTTTTCAAAGTGTTCCTTTAATTTTTTTGAGCAGTTTATATTATTTATCTTAACTGTCATAAAGCTTTTAATAAGATACCACATGAAAGGTTAGTGATCAAAGTAAAAGAAGTGAGAATTCAGTGTGGTCTGTAGGCGAGTACACAGGAAGCAATAGGTTATGGGTTAGGGGAACCTTATCTGAATTAGGCGATTATAAAAGTGCTGTTCCTCTGTGCTGGGGCCACTTCTCTTTTTAATAAATGATGTGGATAAAAATATAATCAGTAAGCTGGTTATGTTTGCAGATGATACTAAACTAAGTGGAAAGGCAGATGATGAAGAATCAGCTAAATTGTTACAGAGGAACTGAGATAGCATATAGGCTTGATACATCTGTGGCAGATGACATTTAAGTAAATATATGCTATTACAAGTAGGAAGAAACATGTTAGATTTGAATACACAATGGGAGGTCTGAAACTTGAAAGTATGTCTTATGAGAAGAACTTGGGAGTTACAGCTGACTCATCAGAGTCTACATCCAGATAGTGTACAGGAGCAGGGCCAGATTAAGACAAAATTGGGCCTGATGCTGCAGTGCAAAAAAGGCCTATTTTTTCTCGGCATTGGTGCATGTGCATTCAACACTCACCGTACATACACACTCAGAACGACCAAGGAACCTCAATTGCTTGTCACGCATCCAGCCAGCCTTTAATGAACATGAATAATAATAACGACGTAGTATCGTAACAACTCGAGATTAACATCAAACTATGTAACATCAACATTCAATAGCAATTGTCTGAAAAGTGCACCTAATGCAGAAAACCTAACAATAAAATACACAAAATTTCACAATTCTCTTACGAAACAGAGTAAGGAAAAATTAATTTGCAGAGACATTGGGTCAAAGTGACTAAGTTCAGGCTCTTGAGGGTAAAAATTTGTCCACAATTTAAATTTCATAATAGACCAGATTCCTGTTGAGGATTTTAAAAATTCTCAACATCCATGTCGGGCCCGCGGCTTTTAGTTTTACTTTTAAAGATAACCATTTAAATAGCCATTGATTTTTACTGTACAACTACCTTTCAAGTAGAAAAAATTACAACGTGGCACTTACCAAACAATAATAAAGTGGCAAGAATCCCTAAGATCTTGCAAAAAACGCAGCTAAATTACTAAGTAAACTGTTAAACATAAAATTGATAGCATTAACTTGAAATCTTCGGTTAACAATAAACACAACGACGTTATTGTTACGTCACAGCGCAAAGATTAAAGAACAATAGTAACTGTATAATAAGTAACGCTGTGTCCAGGTGTCCGAAAGTCAGACTCCAAATTTCATTCTAAGAATTATTTTGAGGTTAATATAGAAAAGGAAAACTGTTCAGCTTCCGGAAAATTCTCGCCTGTTTTCATCTGGGACTATTTCAGGAATGGGCCTAATGCTGCAGCATCAATAGCACCCAGCTTAATCCAGCCCTGTACAGGAACAATCAAGAAGGCTAATAGGATATGTTACATATGACAATGCGTGAAGTACAAGTCAATGGAGGTTATGCTTAAATTATATAACACATCAGTGAGACCTCACCTGGAATGCTGTGTGCACTTTTGGTCTCCATATTACAACAAAGATATAGCAGTATTAGAGAAAGTCCAGAGAAGAGTGACTAGGCAGATTCTAGGACTGGGAGGTATGAGCTATGAGGAGTGAACCTTTTCAGTTTTCAAATGCAGATTAAGATGAGCCATGATTGAAGTCTTTAAAATTATGAAAGGAAATAGTATAGTAGACCCAGCTGTTACGTTAAAATAAACTCTGCAACAAGAACAAATTCAATGTTGGAAATTTGTTAAGGGCAGATTTCTCACAAGTTTTTCTTTATGTAAGAATCATAGACACATGGAATAAATGTAGTGAGGTGGAGAGTGGGGCTTCAGGGACCATCAAATCTCAACTTGGACAATCTATGTGAGTTGGATGGGCAATCTCATTTGACTGGATGGCCTGTTCTAATACAATAACATAATACATATATACATATAGTGTACAGTATACAATATATTATTTTGCAGTTGGTGCTTCAGGTGGGAATGGCAGCATAGAACAGTTTAGGTTCACACGATGTGCAGGTTACTGTTACTGTACATTTGCAAAACGTCATGAATGTCTGTGTGTGTTTTGAACATGTAGCTTTTTTTCTTCAACTTAATGTGGTTAACCTAGTGTGGTTGTGTGTGAGACTATGGTTTGCTATGGACTGGTGTTGGCTTCCTGCTGCCAGTGCTGCCTGGATATTCTCCATCTCCCAACTATGAGCTGGCTTTGAGGGTTAATACTATAAATGAATGTATGATGGATCTTGCTGTAGGTGGTAGGCCTAGATGGTGCGTCCTCATTACTCAGTGTTTTTCCATCATCTAATTTTCTTTCTCTAAGGAGAATCAGCCATTTCTGCTCCCTGCTGACTTTCATATCCCCTGAGCCTCATGAGCCATTTCTCTTTCCCCTTCACAGGTGCCCTTCATGTTGCCCTTGTTTGGCTACCATTACACAAGTACAATAATGCTGTCCCTCCACATTGGTGCTCATCCACACCCACATGATGACATGCATGCCAGTGCCAATTTCTTTTTTGGTCTCTCTCACTTTTTGTGGGTCTTACTTGTATACTCCTTGGAAATACCTGCCCACCAGACAATCCATCATTAATTTTGAATATCCTGAGAAACGATAGAATACTTAATTTGTGTACTCTTCTGTGTTCACTCTTTAAAGTTCCACAGTGACCTTACATCATTGATATTTTTTGATTATAAAAGGACAGTATGGGTACGTGTGGATGCACAATATGAAAAAGCACCCCTCAACTGTCAAAGACATCAGGCTTATGTTTGTGATTATTTTTCACATACCTGTCTGTATTACGGCTGACTTAAAGAAAACGACAAATGTCATGATGTTAAATGACATACTATACTCAGCAAAAAAAGAACCGTCCTCTGACTTTCAACTGTTTTTACTTTCAGTAAACTTAATGTGTAAATATTTGTATGAACACTAAAAGAGTCAACACCATAAGACATAAACTAAAAATGTTTCACAATGTGTCCCTGAATGAAGGGAGGCTCAAAATCAAAAGTACCAGTCAGTATCTGGTGTGGCCACCAGCTGCTTGAAGTACTGCAGTGCATCTCCTCCTCATGGACTGGACCAGATTTGTCAGTTCTTGCTGTGAGATGTTACCCCACTCTTCCACCAAGGCACCTGCAAGTTCCTGGACATTTCTGGGGGGAATGGCCCTAGCCATCCATCCAAATCGATCCTGCTCCAGGGTACAGGCCTCGAATCCGTCCATCACCCCTGGTGAGACAAAACCGTGACAGTGAAGAGCACTTTTTGCCACTCCTGTCTGGTCCAGCGAAGGTGGTTTGTGCCCATAGGCGGCGTTGTTGCTAGTGATGTCTGGTAAGGACCTGCCTTACAACAGGCCTACAAGCACTCAGTCCAGCCTCTCTCAGCCTATTGCGGACAGTCTGAGCACTGATGGAGGGATTGTGTGTTCCTGGTGTGACTCGGGCAGTTGTTGTGGCCATCCTGTACCTGTCACGCAGGTGTGATATTCGGATGTACCGATCCTGTGCAGGTGTTGTTACACGTGGTCTTCGACTGCGAGGATGATCAGCTGTCCTTCCTGTCTCCCTGTAGTGCTGTCTTAGGCGTCTCACAGTGCGGACATGGCAATTTATTGCCCTAGCCACATCAGCAGTCCTCATGCCTCCCTGCAGCATGCCTAATGTACGTTCACGCAGATGAGCAGGGACCCTGGGCATCTTTCTTTGGGTGTTTTCACAGTCGGTAGACAAGTCTCTTTAGTATCCTGCGTTTTTAGAACTGTGACCTTAAATGCCTACTTTCTGTAAGCTGTTAAGGTCTTAACGACCATTCCACAGGTGCATGTTAATTAATTGATTATGGTTCATTGAACATGCATGGAAAACATTGTTTAAACCGTTTACAATGAAGATCTGTAAAGTTATTTGGATTTTTAAAACATTATTGTTGAAATACACAGTCCTGAAAAAGGAACGTTTCTTTTTTTGCTGAGTATATATATAACCTGACAGCTCTCAGTCCATTCCAAGCAGATCCCCACTGCTTCAAGGTAAGAGCATCATGGACGTCTTCCAGGCTAGTGACACAGTAAATATGAGTGCACTGATGCATCACACTTCATTTCACTGGGTACAGGAATCTCATAGGGATCTGTACATATGTCCATTTTATTTACAATTGTGTTTTGTTTTTTCTGCAAAGTAGAACGAAAACAATTCTAAAAATAATATAGTTAGCACTGGGATTTATTAGGCTTTCCTAATCATACTGGCTATGTGGTCTTAAAAGATCAATGAGGTTGTACATACAACATATTCCTACAATGACTACAATAAATACTGTACTTGCTATTATTTGTACAGTTTTGTAACTGGAATTGGAGTAAAAGTCACTTCACTTTCATTGTCTTTATTTCTGTTTTCTTTTGCAGTCAAGTTCAAGGGAATCCATAAGAAATGCTGACCTGCAAACACTCCTTGTCACACACACAATCTGCAGAGCTCCAAGCAATCTCCCCCACACGCTTCTTTAATGGCGGCCTGACTCATGCAGCCTCAATCTCTATCTCACTATGCTGCTGTTGGCCAAACTTTTCTTATAAAACTGGAAGGCATCTTACTTATTGATTCTTTAGTATTGTTATGAATATTCAGATGTTTGCATTAAATATCAATCTTTCAGTGAGTATGGCAGAGAGTAGTCAGGCTTGTTGTGACTGTTATTTTTTATATTTTAATAAAATGCACATCAGAAATTAATTTTTAAAATGGAGTTGGGTGGAGAATGACAATGGCAAAACAAGAATGAATACCAGTTAACTCTGTTAGTTTTTAACCTATCCTTATAGGTTCAAACTGACATTTTTAAATATTGTGAGACTTCTGAATTCTTTTGAGACCCTTCCCAATGAGATGACACGCAGAAGCGCAACTACCAAGTGTCTGTTAAGTGTTGCTTGTCTGTTGCCAAGGCAATTATGCTTCTGCATGTTGTGTATATAAAAATTAGTTTAAAAGATAGACATTCATTCATTCATTTTCCACCACTTATTCAGGACTGGTTTGCGGACAAAACAGTATTAGCAGTGAGGCCCAAACGTCCATTTTCCCCAGACACACTTGCCAACTTATACTGTGGGATCTCAAGGTGTTCCCAGTCCATCTGGGAGATGCAATCCTCCCAGCGAGCCTTAGGTTTTCCCCGGGGTCTCCTCCCAGCTGGTCGTGCCAGTGAAACCTCCAAAGGGAGGCATCTAGGAGACATCAATATCAGATGCCCACACCACCTCAATTGGCTCTTCTTGATGCAGAGGGTCAGCAGCTATATTCTGAGCCTCTCCCGGTTGTTTGCACTTCTCGCCTTATCTCTAAGAGAGAACCCAGCCAACCTGCAGACAAAGCTCATTTCGGCCACTTGTACCCGCAATCTCATTCTTTTGTTCTTTACCCAAAGCTCATGACCATAGATGAGGGTAGGGATGTGGATTGACTGGTAAATCGAGAGATTAACCTTCAGTCTCAGCACCTTCTTCACCACTATAACTGCGTTTGCTGCCCCAATACTGTCTGTTGATCTCACCATTTTTTTTTCCCCTCACTCATGCACAAGACCCCAAGGTACTTAAACTCCTCCACTTGAGACAAATACTCACCACCCACTCGGAGAGGACAGTCTACCTTTTTCCTACTGAGGACTGTGACCTCAGATTTGAAGGTGCTGATGCTCATCTCTGCTGGTTCACACTCGGTCACAAACCGTCCCAATGAAGCCTGATGAAGCCAACAAGGGCACCTTGCCTCCAAAGAGCAGATGTGCAATTGAAAGGAAAATGCAAGTAACATAAATAGAAGGGGAAATTGGGTATAAATTCAGGACAGTTGTAAGGAGAAAAGGTGAGAGCAGGTGTGAATAATCTGCCATAAGAGAAGATGAAGAGAAATATTAAAAGGTTAGTCAGTCATCACGACTTGGAAGAATGTGTGATCCCTGGTTGAGAATGAGTTTAGCTTCTTCTGGGTTTTCTTCTGCTTCTTAACACTGTCCTTTAAAGGTTGTATTCTAAGACATTGCTTTCATAGATCTTCACTGTGTGATTTTTTTATTGTTTTATTTGTTTGACATTTTATAATCACCAGTGCTGGTAGTCTAATACATCATAAATCGCAGTGTCTTTTCCTTATTCCCTCGGGTGACTTTACTGGATGCCGTCTCCTTCCTCAGTCACACTCTAGCACTAGTTTGATCTATCATGGCTTCTTCCATGTGGTTTTCAAAATCTTTGCTCTGCCAAATTTATTGCCTAATCACTCACACCTCTGCCTCTACCTCACACCATTCACTTCGGGACAGAAACAAAAGCATCTGCACCACTTTCAAGAGCAATAGACGCAGGTCAGGATTCTTTCACATACCCAGGCCAATGGATTTACACGTTGCTCTCTAAGTGCATGATTATCTCACTCACTCACTCACTAACTCACTCACTCACTCACTCACTCACTCACTCACTCACTCACTCACTCACTCACTCACTCACTCACTCACTCACTCACTCACTCACTCACACACACACATTCACTTAGTAGGATGGCTCCACCTCTTCTGACAGCTTCATCCATGTCCTGTGACCAAACCAGAATTTTAATGTCAAAAAATGCCACTGGAAACAATAATATTTTTTCATGATATCATTTTACACTGATGTATATGGGGAACATTGATGATATGCGCTTCCATCCTAAATATTGGTATCTGTTGAACTTTTTTGTCAAGTTATTTATGTATTGTCTTTTTCACAGCCATTGGAATATAATGTGCAGATGTCAAGAGTCCTGTTTGCAGAGTATTTTTTATTTTATTAATTACCTTAATAATATTCATTGCAACTCAAATTTAGTATGAGTTCAAATGATATGGTCCTCAAATGACTTGAGGTTTTAGTATACAGATGCAAACAGCATATTTCAGGAGCATCAGAAGCAAGGCACAAAACAACCCTGGATGGGATGGCAGTCAATCACAGTCCATTACACCAATACGGAGCTAGGCTGTAAACTGATTTTTGGTTTTTATTAATTAAGATGAAGTTCTGTATTTTAATTCATTCTTGTTTCTCATGGCATCAGAGAGTGGAAATGTGCATTGGACATGCAAAAATGAATACTAGACACTAGGGAGAAGTGACATAGTAATCCCATCATGAGGAGTCTTGATTAGGCCAGCATAACAGACAATTGATGCCATTAATTTAGATATTGTCATGAAGGAGTTAGACTGTGTATGTGGCACATGGGATGGAAGGGCATCCTGGCAAGATGTCAAGAAGTTACCTTACCTGGACAGGAGACCCAGAGTGATGTCACACTAGGCCAAAGCTTCCCTAAAGGATGGACGGATATCCCAGCCAGGAAAGAAGATGGTTTCTTACCTGTCCAGGAAGCCCTAGACAACTTGACAGGTGTCCCGACCAGACATGTACGTAGCACCTTCCCTGGCCGGGATAAAAGAGGATGACAGGGCAGGACTGTCTCTGAGAGGTGTTTATTTTCAATTATCAATTAAAGGAACCACACTCCCTTGTCCAGGCAAGAACTGGAATGAAGACAAGCAATACTCAACTGGAGGAAAGTAGTGTGGTGGAGAGAGGAGATGTGAATTGGAGAAGAGATATCTGTGTTTTTTGTACTTCATGAGGTATTGTACTAAAATGTCCATTTATTTGAACACGGGGGTGGCTTGATGTATTCGTGTTGAGGTTTGGGGCTCTCTGGCGTCCCTAGGCTTTAACAGCTGTTACAGGTTAGGTAGTTATTTCTATTTATTAGAAAACATACATAAAGATGTTTTGAGTTGACTAGTGTGGACACCAGGGGGCACTGCAGCTCTCCAAACGCTCAACACAAGCAGGCACGGACACAAGTTTAAAGGCTAAAGAGTCTTTTATTGTGGGAAACTCTTCCCCAAGCATTTCCCACCACAGCCACAAAAACAATTAATAACAATACAGCACAATAAACAACTGTTTTCTTTCTTCTCTCTGTCTCTGCCTCCTCCACTTCTCCTTATAAACATTGTCCACCTTCCTCCTGACTCTGGCTCATCCATGTAAGGCAGGCAGCTCCTTTTATCTCCCACTCAGGAGTACTTCTGTTGCTCCATAGATGTGGTCTGAAAACACTTCTGGGTAAGATGGAAACCCCATGAAATAGGACTACCCAGTCCCTTCAGCACCCCCTGGTGGCACTCACGGAACCCAAGAGTTGAACAATTCCATGTTCCATACTGCCCTATTTTGAATCTGAGGCACCGCTATTACCCAGGGGGGCTGCTATCTACTGCCCTGTGCACCCTCTCTCCCCAGGTCCTTCCATCTCAAGGGTGTCCTGGTTGGATAAGAACACAGGCCGTCCCTCACACTAGAAACTTCAAGCAGTGCTTTACTGTTCATATGAGGAAATACAGTACTCAGTTTATAAGAAACAGATGCTTGGGATGGAAAAACCCCTTGTAATGCCAAAGTCATTTTTTCATCTAATTAAATATAAAATCTCTTTCCAAAATTGAAGTAATGTCTGTTTTTCTTTTTGTTTGTTTATAGATAGTGGTTAGTCGGCTTATTTAGTTTGCTTCAATTTTATTAGGACTGAGGTGCCCACTAAAAGCACAGAGCTGGCATTCAACACAAACTTTTGATGGGTAAGAACCCCAAGGAAAGAATGGCTTGGTTACCAGTGTAGTACATGAACGGGTGTAGGATTTTTTGAAGGGGTCTAAACAACAAAAGCCATTGCTGCATTTACTGGGCACTTCAGCTGTGCCAAAGACAAACTTACCTACTGCTGAAGCAAAGGTAAATATTTTACTGTTGTTATAGTCTGATGATAGCAATTATGGAAATATTATTATTATGAAAAAAGGAGAGTGTATGGGTGTGAAGTGCTTAGCACTACAGCCTTATGGATCTCAGTTCAAATCCTGTGCTTAGACATTCTCTTTGAAGAGTTGGCATGTTCTTCTGATGTTGGCCTGGGTTGTTCTCTGGGTACACAGTAAAATCACCATTGGTAAAGGAACTTTTAGCGTTAGTGTAACCTTTACAGTGTATATTTTGAAAGGCTGGACCCTTATATAACTTGAAGTGTTAATTTAACACTGGTGATATTGCTCTGTACTGTTTTCTTCACTACACCTCAAAGATGTATATGTTAGATTAATTGTTAGGCTCTGAATTGGCCCAGTGGGTATGTGCATGTGGGTGGACTGATACCCGGCCTTAGTTGGTTCTTGCTTAATTTTTGATGTTGGTGGAATAGGCTCCAGAACCCCACAACCCTGAGTTAGATTAACCAGTGTGATGGCTGGGATAACCATGGAATAGAAGGATGGGGGAAGGCAGCTACTTGCCGACACTGCTTCCCCCAAAATACTAGATGGCAGCTTGCCTGGAATGCAGTGGTACCCCGGATTACCGCAGGGCACTATGGGACATGGAGTTCAGACACACAGCCCTACTGGGTGCTACGGGTGCCACCAGGAGGAGCTGTCAAAGGACCTGGGGATGTATACTTTCATTGTGGCCCAGAGGTACGAGGTAGTCATGGGAATGGAAGCCCCAAAATACTTCGGGCTGAAGAAAATCCCTGTTCTTTATTAGACCCGGAAGTGCCAGCCAGTCACGTGGTCGAAAGGACAGAAGCACTTCTGGGTTAAAGACTATTTAAAGGAGAGATGGGAACCCAGCAGGTGAGCCAGAGTTGTGTGACAGAGCTTCTGGGAGGTGTGGAGGAAAATTGTATTGTTAAGTTTGGTTTTGTGTTTATTGTGGTGGTTGTGGTGCTTTGGAGGCACTATAAAATTAACAAAATATTTGGAGTGCTTTTAACCAGTGTCCAGTGTGCTAATCTGTTGGGGTAAAGGTGAGCAATAATGACACCAAGCATCCACACATTTACACCAGGTTGGAGAATATCATACTATGTTAGTATGGTAAAAGGACATCATAGATCAATCTTTATTGTCATTGTCACTTTTACAAAGGAACAACAAAATCATAAAGTTGGCGTTTGTGGATTTTCCTTTCTGCATTTTAGCTTTCCTCTCACACCCCAAAGATGCGTAAGTTAGGCTAACTAGACACTTAAATTTGCTCTTGATGAGGAAGTGTGACTGTACAGGTGATTGGGCCATGTGACAGACAGGAAAGTTAGTTCCTGCCATTGCCCCGGATTCTGCTGGTGTAGACTCCAACCCAATCAGACCTGACTGAGGAGGTTTGAAAATAGATGGATAGACAGATATTATGGGGAAAATCCTACAAAAAAGGGCCCGTAAGTAGATACCACACCCATCTGTCTAAACATAATCCTTTGGTAAGGGAGGAGAGTTTTGTGACACTAGGTGACGATACGGGGAGGTGAGGTGTTTTGTTTAAACACTAGAAAAAAATTAACAAAAGGCCCAGGGTCAAAGATTTTTAAGATTCATTGAATGAGAGATAAAAATGAGTTGAGAAAGCATAAGTACAGTTTCAAATAATAACAAAACAGTCTTGGGGATTGCTGAGGAACTGCAGTTGCCTGGTATTGTTAGAAGGAAACGTGTCAAGGTAGCACATAGAAGATGGGGTCCACAGTGTGGCCATGGATGTGTTCAAGTTGTTGTGCTGTAGCAACTAGGGCTTGAGACTATAAATTGCAAAGTGGCTGTTTCATTTGTCACTTTGACTCAGTGGTGACCACATGACACACCACTGCTCTTATATTGTGCTATGTTAGTATAGTAAAATGGACAACTGTATCCACATCTTGTAAGTCATCTGGGATAAAGGTATTTTGTGGTGTGAAATTTTGCATGTAAGTTGACAAATATTTTGAATGTCTTTATTTGTAACTTGGACAAAGCAATGCAATATTAGTGTTACATTATTGATAATAACAGCAATGGTTTGATGGTTTAAGAACCCCTTCCTCCCCTTTAAGAACCAGTTCTTTGTAATTTTACAACAGGGTTGGAGGAAGTTCCTAAAACAGGTTTGGCAAGTGTTTCTCTGCAGGACTCTCTCAATCAACCCCCATAGGAAAACCAGTCTACCGACCTAGCAAGCTTCACCTTGACAAATGGTTTTGGGGGCAGATGTGAAGGTATACTGTGCCCCATTGGTCTCAAGTATGGCTGTTTGGAATTGGCTTGTACCAGAAGCTATTAATTACCACAACACCCTATTGGCTGATGGGGTTGGGCAGAAAACCTATAAATCTGCTTGCTTTACCCCTCCCTCTCTCTCTCTTACAAACATCTGATGAAAGAGCATCTCACACACCATGAACTGAAAAGAACAACACAATGAAGAGCACAAATCTGCAGCCATTTTGAGACAGGCATGCGGCCTGTTCTTAAGAAAGCTGACCAAAAATGAGGACTTAACTAGAGACATTTTAACTAACAAGTCTGTTCGCCACCTGAAACTACACATCAGCATTTATCAGGTTGTATGGTTGCCAATATTCAAGTGTACTTTTCTTATTGTTATTATTTATGAATATTATCAATAATACATTATTTAAAGTCTAACTTAACTCCTGCTTGTCTTTTACTACACCTAATTGCCTGAGGTTATAAATGTAGAAGGGAAGGTGAGGAGAAGTTATATGATACAGTACCTTATAAACAGTGGTAAGTCTGTGAGATTTGAGGCATTCTGACAAAGGGTACATATTAATAATACAAAAGAGGAAAGGAGAGTAATATAGAACTCTACCAAGTCAAAACAAAGTGTTAGTCAATAATAATAACAATACATGTATAGAGTGCCACTACATAAGCTTGATTTCCTTTTCAGTAATTGGCTCACTCACCTCACTCTTCCAATGTGAACAAACTTAGATTGTATTTGTCCATTTCATCTCTACTGCTCCTAAATCCAAAGTTAAACAATCTCTGGAAGGAGTCAAGCACATACACTTGTGGCTCGCGTTTGTCGTGAGTTAGATCCTGGCTGTGGGTTTCCGCCACTCAACATTGTCTCACTTTTCTCCCTTATATCCCACGATTCATTATGGCATTGCCAACCAATCTCTCAGTATCTAGGCTGCCATGTAAAAGGAAAAACAACCAGACCTGGCCTCGCATTAGCACACCATCCCACTTCTCTTCTGTTTGCCTAGTCCCCCATTAATGTCTATTGTAATACCTACACTGAATTCTAGAACTGCACTCCACTTGATGCACTGCCCTTCTCAAGAAGGTTGCTGCTCCAGAGAGAAGCTGAGCTGCGTAGTTTGTGGTACTCATGGGGAAACATGGCACCAGTCATAATCTTTTTTCACTGCTCCCATTTTTGTTTTGCGCCCTTCCCCACCACAACCTATCATCTATTTGGGAGAAGCGAGAGCTTAAAATTTGTCAAAAATTTCGATCTCTACTTTTCGACAGATCTTTATGCTTTAGTGACCCCTGATACAGAAAACATCGATATCTTGATGATGGGTGTGTCATAGTTTCTTGAGGAAGATTTAGAGCCAAAACGGCTGGATGTAAAAATACCAAACTTGAAACTTAAGCCTGTTATGAGATGATGATGTGCTGATTAGTTTTTGAGCCAAATTGTGCCAGCGAAAGAGGCACTCTAGAGGAACCCTCAAATTAATTTTTGATAATATCTCAGGAATTATGGCAAATACCGTAATTCTGCAATTAATTATGAATTCATCTCATCAATTGCTATTGTAATGACTTATTTTATGATTAGAAAGATCAGCATCAGAGCTGTAAATAATTACTAAAATGTTATAGAATAGTTCAGGTAACTTGACTCTTAGGGCGCAAAGCCTACGGATGCGCACATCTGAATTTTTTATGATCCTATACACTGCTACTGTAAATCATTCTATGCCTTAAAAGGCATTATATTCTACTTCATAGTACCTAATGTCAAATGATTCATCCTACATTTTTCTTCTAAATTTTTCTTTTAAATTTTGCATTGGCAGTAGGTTAAAAATCACTGACCTCAATACCTACCTAATCTTCATCAGCACTCTTTTCGTGTGTTCTGAGTTCACTTTGTGGGCCTCATGTCCTTCAATGCCTGCTGCACTTATACTGAGAATGTCGCTAGATGCTAAAGCTACTTCAACTAGTTCCTCCTGAATTTATTTTTTTCCAGCTCAATTGATCTTGAGTAAGGAAAAGGTATTGATTTTGACTTAATTTAATTTACTTTGAAAAACAAGTGTTTACAATGTAATATTGATCACATATTTGACTGAAGTGTATTTTACTCATAATATGATCTATCAGCTCAATACCCTTGAATTCCAAACACAAACTTCAGAGGTCCTTTCAGACTGCTGATCTATTCACCCTGTGAATGATTACAGCTCCCTCATTTTGACCCTTTCTGCCTAACTGTTATAATATTGTTTTGTTTAATTTCTCTGGAAATAGTTACTTTATGGCACGTGCAGTTGGTTATTGTTGGAATATCTTTGGTATCTTTTCAGAAAGTTCTATTGCTTACACTATGGACGCTGCATTTTATATTTTCATTGCCATAGCGTTGTTATGTTAGACTGACCAAAGGTGCGTGGCATGTAATGTTAGTCGTGTGCTGTTATGAAGATCGGTGTCAGGTATTTCCTGGTCATCCAAGATTTGCGGATTTCAAAACTATGGCTTATGCTTGTCTTCAAGTATTCTTATATCAAACCCTTGCAGCATTTGTCGACTTCTGGTTAGCGTTTCGATTTTTGATTTCCTGGTTTCAAACTTTGGCTTGGTTACGTCCATTCCATGACTGCAGCCATTACCGTTTTAGGAGTCTGAGACCCTCTGGTTTTGGTTGGTAAGTAAGTGGTTTATCTACCCTGTGTGATACACGAAGACTGTGTACTAAAGTCTGCTGAGGCAACCAAGCTTTGTTGTAGCTTTTAATTTGATAATTTTGGTTTATTTTTTTAATCATCCTCCCCAGTATATTTGGCATAACAAAAATATTACTTTCTTAGTGCTGATCTTTGACACTGTAGATGCCACATGGGCTGAACGGGCATCCCGGCCAGGAGAGGGAGCAGACCTGGAAAGAAGGACCGGAAAGGGTGGATGGAGAGCCCATTAAAAACAGAAGAAGTTGCTGGAGGTTTTTTTCCCCCAACACGATGTTTGGTTGGTGCACAGTAAGAAGCCAGCAGAGCATGCTGGGATATGTAGTCTGGCAGAGCAGCCCTGCTGGAGTTTCTGGGTGCCACGAGAGGGTGCTGTAGAGAGACAAGCTCCCTATTATGGACTTCCATGTGACCCAGAATTGCTTTCATCGGGCAGTCGCCCTGACACCGGAAGAACTCCTGGGTCTGTAATAAAAGAGACTGCACTCCCTTATTCAAGTGAGTCAGAGCTCGGAGGTAGAGGAGCAATGCTTGAGTGGAGGTGGGTAGTGTGGTAGGGAGAAAAGAGAGATACAGTGGTACCTTGACATACGAGTTTAATTAGTTCTTAATTCGACCGAGCTCGTAAGTCAAAACGATCGTATCTCAAATCAATTTTCCCCATTGAAATTCATTGAAATGAGATTAATTCGTGCCAGCCCGCAAAAAACCACCCCAATTTTTGTTAACTGTTTTCAACATAAGAAAAATGTATTTAAAATGAACAAATATTGTATCGAAACAAAATAAAACCTAATACATAAAAGAGAATCTCAAGAAATAAACAGATGTTGGCGAAGCCGATTAGCATATTGTAATGTTTTTTTCTTTCACTTTTACTTAACTTAATTTTCTTCTTCACTAGTTTTTTTTCCTTTTTGCCATGCATTCCTCATTTTCATTCTCAAGGCGTTTCAATAGAAACCTATCCAAGGAACTTTGTTTAGTCCTCCCCTTTAGAATGTTTCTGAAATGAGTTAGGCAAGTGTCTTTAAATTGCGCTGCTGCACTGTCAGTTGTAACTTTTTCAGGATGTTTCTTTTCGATAAAGTCAAGTGTTAGGCAAGTGTCATTAAATAGCCCTGCTGCACTATCTGTTGCAATTTTTTTCAGTGTTATCTTTTAAATAAACTCAAGCGTTAGGTAAGTGTCATTAAATAGAGCCGCTGCACTATCAGTTGTAACTTTTTCAGGGTGTTTCTTTTCTTTAAAGTTCGAAACTTTCCCCACATTGCAAACACTTCCTTTATCTCACATTATGAGGTAACCTCCTCTGCCTCTGCCTCCTCCGCGATACCGATCTCCTGCAGAACCTCCGTATGTTGCCGTGTCTGTAGTTCCGTCAACTCCTCCGTCGTCAGTTCCTTGGAATGTGCGGAGACAAGCTCTTTGATGGCTTGTATTTTGAATTTTGGCTCATAACTCAAGGCAAAAAATCGACTTGGCTTGTATCTCAAAAAACTCATACGTTGGGGCACTCGTATTTCAAGGTATCACTGTATTGTGAGAGTAAGACCTGTATTTGCTTGTGCTTGTGTCACATTTGGAGGTATTTAAAATAAAAACCTTTGATTATTTGAACCACACAAGTGTGTTCGGGTTGGGGTTTGGGGCTCACTGACGCCCTGGGTGTATCACAACACACTCTGAATTAGTGTGGCACACAAGCCTGGGTATTGTCAGTGAGCAAATGATCTGTTCTCTGCACATCTAGGTGAGTTTTTCTCTGGGTATTCCAAATTTCACCTCACATAACCAAATGTGTGCTGAATAGATTAACTGGTGACTCTAAACTTGAAAGAAGCGTTTATATGTGCATTGGTGGGCCATCTGATGAATGGGCACCCTGTCCAGGTTACTTCCTACATTGTGTCCAGGGATAGGCTGCTCTCCTTAATTAGATTAAGAGTATTTGAGAATGTACGATAACATCACATTTGGAGATCTAGAATCGAACTTAGTATTGCTCTGGGGAGCACCACCAAAACTCTCTTTTTAGCCACTGTTTACAGATGGTTCTATGTAGTAAGTCAACCTAATAAGGGAGTTTCTTGTGAGTGAGCTGCAATTTTAATAATGTCATCAATAAAGAGTGCGAAAGAAAGTAATATCAAGAACTAAACAAGGGGTTTCATTTTTTATCATTTTTTTTATCAGTAACACGTTTAGTTTGTTTTACTTGTGGTAGAAAAACATAAATGACTGAGAGGTGCTGGCTCTAAACTGCTCTGCATAGGAAGTGCTTATCAGTTGAGGCAGTTGCAGTGGTACTTGTTAATTACTCTACTTACTTTACTTACTCTATGTTAATTAATGTTGACTTATGTTTATTTTTTATTGTGTCTTCTATTTCTCTATTCATTTTGTAAAGCACTTTGAGCTACATTTTTTTGTATGAATATGTGCTATATAAATAAATGTTGATTGATTGATTGATACTTGTCTATGAAATCATAATGTAATCTGAATCTTCAAAAGGCTTTAACAGCATTCATTTCAATGTCAGATCAGATAGACATCATAAGCCAGTTATCATTTTCTGTAAGATTACATATGTACGTATACATATATATGCTTTATATGTACACTTAGGTCCATAAATATTTTGGACAGAGACAACTTTTTTCTAATTTTGGTTCTGTACATTACCATAATGTATTTTAAATGAAACAACTCAGATGCAGTTGAAGTGCAGACTTTCAGCTTTAATTCAGTGGGTTGAACAAAACGATTGCATAAAAATGTGAGGCAACTAAAGCACTTTTTTAACACAATCCCTTTATTTTAGTGGCTCAAAAGTAATTGGACAAATTAAATAACTGGAAATAAAATGTTCATTTCTAATACTTGGTTGAAAACACTTTGCTGGCAATGACAGCTTAAAGTCTTAAACTCATGGACATCACCAGATGCTGGGTTTCCTCCTTTTTAATGCTCTGCCAGGCCTTTACTGCAGCGGCTTTCAGTTGCTGTTTGTTTGTGGGCCTTTCTGTCTGAGGTTTAGTCTTCAACAAGTGAAATGCCTGCTCAATTGGGTTAAGATCAGGTGACTGACTTGGCCATTCAAGAATTTTCCACTTCTTTGCTTTAATAAACTCCTGGATTGTTTTGGCTGCATGTTTTGGGTCATTGTCCATCTGTATCATGAAACGCCACCCAATCAATTTGACTACATTTAGACAGTATGTCTCTGAACACCTCAGAATTCATTCGGCTGCTTCTGTCCTGTGTCACATCATCAATAAACACTAGTGTCCCAGTGCCACTGGCAGCCATGCACGCCCAAGTCATCACACTGCCTCCACCGTGTTTTACAGATGCTGTGGTATGCTTTGGATAATGAGCTGTTCCACGCCTGCTCCATACTTTTTTCTTGCCATCATTCTGGTAGAGGTTGATCTTGGTTTAATCTGTCCAAAGAATGTTTTTTCAGAACTGTGCTGGCTTTTTTAGATGTTCTTTAGCAAAGTCCAATCTAGCCTTTCTATTCTTAAAGCTTATGAGTGGCTTGCACCTTGCAGTGCACCCTCTGTATTTACTTTAATGCAGTCTTCTCTTTATGGTAGACTTGGATATTGATACGCCTACCTCCTGGAGAGTGTTGTTCACTTGGTTGGCTGTTGTGGAGGGGTTTCTCTTCACTATGGAAATGATTCTGCGATCATCCACCACTGTTGTCTTCCGTGGACGTCCAGGTCTTTTTGCGTTGCTGAGTTCACCAGTGCTTTCTTTCTCAGGATGTACCAAACTGTAGATTTTGCCACTCGTAATATTGTAGCAATTTCTCGGATGGGTTTTTTCTGTTTTTGCAGCTTAAGGATGACTTCTTTCACCTGCATGGAGAGCTCCTTTGACCGCATGTTGTCTGTTCACAGCAAAATCTTCCACATGCAAGCACCACACCTCAAATCAACTCCAGGCCTTTTATCTGCTTAACTGATAATGACATAAAAATGGACTTGCCCATGAAATAGCCTTTGAGTGAATTGTCCAGTTCCTTTTGAGCCCCTGAAATAAAGGGATTGTGTTAAAAAAAATACTTTAGTTGCCTCACATTTTTATGCAATCGTTTTGTTCAACCCACTGAATTAAAGCTGAAAGTCTGCACTTCAACTGCATCTGAGTTGTTTCGTTTAAAATTTATTGTGGTAATGTACAGAACTAAAATTAGAAAAAAGTTGTCTCTGTCCAAGCATTTATGGACCTAACTGTATATATGTGGTGGACAGCCAGGGCCACTATCCAGCCGGGACACCTCTCTACTGGAAGGACCAGGGGAGAGATCTTATCCAGAGCATTACTCAACCGGAATGCTAGAGGGCAGCCCCCCTGGCTTTCAGCATTGTCATGGGTTTGGAGCATGGAAGCTCAACTCTGCTGCGCCCGTGGTCACCACCAAGGGGCGCCTGGAAAACTGCCTGCCACACCCAGAGGTGCTGCCGGAAGAAGGTCATTGAGCACCTGGAACACTTCCAGATGCCCTATAAAAGGAGCCAGCCGCCACTACTCCAGGAGCCAGAGTTAGGAGGAAGTGGACAAAGCTGGTTGGAGTGGAGGCAAAGAGACAGAAAGACAGGGGAAGAGAAAGAAGGACTGTGTTTTTGGTGCTTTGTACTGTGCCACTGTGGGGAGCAAAATAAATGTATTTTCTCACTTCTACTGGTCACAATATGTATATATATAATTTACTGTATATGTATAGTAAATAAAATAATCAGATAAAGGTTTGGTGTCTGCTATTGAAAAGAAGGAAAAAAGGAGAACAAAATACAAATAAGAGTTGATAGCGATGTGCAGGCTCTTCACAGGAAATGTACTTCTATGAGGAGATCCTTCCAGGTTGTAGGTCTGGTCCAATGTGATGTCAAAGATCTTCTACAGAATTCTCCACCATTCCAGACCAAGAGGAAATTGTGTTAAGTGTTGTGCCACACCTAAATCCTTTCTAGTAAGTTTTTCAGTCAGAACCAAAACCATGCAACACACCTAATGCTCACAAATACATATATATATATATTGTGAAGGACAGCCGGGTCTCATGCCCGACAGGGACGCCCCTGCTGCTTATGTTCTGGGGGAGCCGCCATGGGCAGTCCAATGCCTCCCCCGGGACGCTTGGTGGCAGCCTCCCTGGCCGACGGTGATTCCCCAACTACCCGCAGGGCTCCATGGGAAATGGAGTCCTCCACAGCTTGGTTGGGGCCTGGGGTGGCTGCTTGGGGGGGGGGCTGTCTGCTTCCAACAGCCCGGCTGGACGAGTCTTCAGCCCCACCTGGAAAATAAAAGTATTTTTTATATTTGCCTCCGTGTGTATCTGTGTCGGGTCAGGCACCTATATAGCGCCTTTGTTACTATATATATAGTATCGCTCCCATGAACCCTTGTCCAATGCGCCAGACACCTGATAAAAGTCCAAATGTTGACTTTATTCATAAGCCACAGTGCACAAAGCACCCTCTCCTCCACAATACTCATTAAATTCTCATTAAATACTCCAATACAATAAACAATAATACTCCACCACTCCCAGACGCGTTGCCCTCCTACCACCCAGCTCAGCTTGCCATCTGGGAGCTGCCACAGTCCTTTTATCTTCCACTGCATGAAAAGAGGTGTATCTGTACTAGGAAACTCCTGTATACACCACTGATTTTCGGAAGTATCTACAAGTACCACTGAGCGTATACATCAAATTCCACCAACCTAGGATACTTCCGGATTGATACCAATTCGGATATATCTTGCTGAGGGATTCTTCCATGGTACAGCCATTTGTTGCCATGGCAAATAATCCACTCAAGGCTCTTGCAAGGAGACATTCACACCTCAAGAACCATTTGCATTTTACACCTCTGCACAACTCTGCTGTTCTACATTGGTCTTTTATCTCAAAATTGATTGGTTGATTTAAAAAACAAAAAAAAAACAAAACACTTCCATTGGTCACACTTTTTATTTAGCCCAACCCAAGCCCTCATAGCTTAGTGACTTGATTGGTTATTGGGCAGGTATGTAGACGGACCATATACACTCCCCACCCCCCACTGTACTATACATCCCCCACACCGTTTAAAAAATGAGAATAAAATTGATTCAGAAATGTTTTTATTAAAATAAAACCAAACACTAATAAATATACAATGTAAGAATAAGAAAAAACTGAAAATATGGAGAAAAAAATGTGCAAATATGACGGTGCAAGTAAATTAAAAGCAATGAAACAAACTGAAACAAACACATGCACCAGTGCTTATTAAAGTTCCAAAAATGAGTCTTCTTCTGGCCCGATTCCATCAGCTCTTACACGCTGACGGTGTGTAAGAGCATAGCGCATATCTGCCTCCAATCTGGACTGAAGCTGCTGGCAAAGCTCCCGTGAGGTGGAGACCTCACAACCCACACCGGTCTTCCATCAACGATGGCATCCTCTTCATCGGACATCAGGTCCAGAATTGCAGTCTGCCACAGTTCTCTCTCTGCATCTGTTTGGATGACTCTAGACCTGGACTCCAGCAACTGCAAAACACACCATATGTTAACCCCTAAAAACACCCAGAGATGTACCAAACTTAATATGTATAATATATATATATATATGTATATTAATTTGTATACTTACTCGTCTTTTCCTTTGTCGGTTTTTAGCCCCTATCTTAATGGAGTCTCTTAGCTGGGACTTTCCTGGCTGAGTCAAAGAGTATTTCCTCCGCAATGTCTCATAGTAAGCCCTACAGCATGCTGAATAAAAAAATAATTCATATAAGTGACAAAACCAATTCAAATTATTAGAGGGACAACAATAAAGGGGACATGAACATAATTATAATAACAATTCCCCTTTATATACAAATATTAAGTGTATAAATTATAAATCTGCAAAAGTCGTCTTTAATTCCTCCAGCAGATATGTCATTACTGCCTGGTTATGAGGTGAACTTATTCTGTGTGGAAAGAGAGTAGTGTCATTAATTACATTTAAAATAATTACAAAAAAAAAATAAATAAATAATAAATAAAAAAAAACCCCATACATAGCATATAAAAAAAAAACCACTGCTTACCCAGTTTGTGGATCATATTTATGGGCTGTTTTCCGAATTATGGAGGCGCCTTACAGCTTCCTGTAACATTGAATTAAAAATGCTTTAGTAGATACAAGCATACATGCATAGGAAACAAAGAATTTTCAAACAACATTGTATAATTCGGACGTGACAAACTCTTAAATAAGCTAAACGCAAGGAACAAAAGAAGATGTGTAGCCAAGCGCTAACTTAGGTTAACTTGGCGAGGTATAATTTTCTACTATATTGTCGGCTAACATAAAGCTCAACTTACTGCAATGCCCACGTTATGCGCCCTCTTGACTCTTTTAAGCGCATGGCTTGACTCTTCCTGCGGTCTTTGCTCGCCGAACTTGCGCTCAAGCGCATCAAGACGCTGGATAGCCTCTTCGGGAAGAGCAGTATGCAGCCTGCTGCTAATCCCCCCACCCGGCTATGATAACAAAGACAACACCTCTACTTGATAGTCATTAATATATGAAATGCTCTTCTTACACTTCACAGCCATCACACCTCATTACTAGCTGTGAGGATTCTTTGAAACTTCCACCGATTCCTGTATACATCCACATACGTAAGGTATCTGGTTGTTTCAAAAAATTTCCTTTTGCATGCTACCTTTCCAAGCACTCTACCTCATACATCTGGCAGACGTAGAGTTTAGCGGAGATTTCCCATACCATATTTGTCCGGATACAGCTCTTTTCATGCAGTGTTCCCTGACCCGGAAGTGTTCCCAATCCCCAGTCCACGTGATTCTTTATCACTTCTGGGTCAGATCAAAAGTCCTTTTCTTCACCCCGGAAACACGTCATTCCCCTTGTCCATGTGACTTGGACGTACTTCCGGGGCGTAAGGCAAATACCCATCGTTCCTCCCTGCAGTGTCTCCTAGTGGTCCCCATGGTATCCAGCAGGGCTGTGTATAAAAACTCCAATGTCCATGATTCCCTGCTGGAATTCGGGGCACCCCCATGTTGTAGAGAGGGCTCCATCTTGCAGCTTGGGGGTATTGGCCGGGAGAAGCTGCCGGCCATATTCCACAATATATATATATATATATCTATACTAATAAAAGGCAAAGCCCTCACTGACTCACTGACTCACTCATCACTAATTCTCCAACTTCCCGTGTAGATAGAAGGCTGAAACTTGGCAGGCTCATTCGTTACAGGTTACTTAAAAAAGTTAGGCAGGTTTCATTTTGAAATTCTACGCGTAACGGTCATAACTGAATCCTACTTACGTACATATATACGTCCATAGCCTGCACCTCGGTTGCCATGTGAGGCGCCGTTGGGTCCCACATCTCTACGCCTCCCACGTTGTTGGCTGCCTGCCTATATAAGGCTGTCTATCGCTCCGGTCTCTTCATTCCCTTCCTTGCTTCGCCACGGGATTCACATCTCCCTGCTGATAACAGCAGCCTTTTTATTTAATCCACGGCTTCTCCGCTGTTTTATTGTTCATTTATTACAATTATAGTTATTTTGTAGGTATTCTAGACTTAGTTTCCTGTTCAGGTACCCATTTCCTTTACTGTTCCAACCGTACCCCCATTAACATGTCTATCGAGGTGATCACCTTCGATCAAAGAACTGTCACTTACCGAGTGGTTTCCATGCCCGGAGATGCCACCTGCCATTTCCGTTCTCTGTGTTACATATTGCACGGCCATATAAGGCTCACTCTTGATATTTGGATGAATATTGTGTCTTATGTATTGAATGACTGGGACAGGTTCAAGGTGTGGACTGATGACGGTACAGGAGATAATTATACTACACAGGGGCACTATAAGAGTGGAATACATAAGCCCTTCACCTATGGTTCTGCATGTGAGTTGATGGCTGCCACTGAATTGTTCGGTTGTCGCTTTCAATTGTACCGATATGGCCAAATATTTTACACCTTTGGAGAACCGCCAATGCCTCTTAAACATCTTAGTTTCACAGGTGATGATTTGAGTAGTGGACACTTTGATGTTTATGAATGTTTCAACTCTCAAAAGCTGGATGCGAAGTTATTGATGAAACCGGTTGTATGCTTACAACGCTTGACAGATGCCAAATGTCACTTCAACACAACAAGTCCTGCAAATACTAACGAAATTAAAACAAACCATGAAACTCAAACCAATTATGACAGCAGCAATCCAAGCTGTGACAAAACAGTAAAAAGGAGGCATGTCAGACGTCGTGGTACATTTTCTGATGCAACTAGACAAAGGCAAATCCACAAGTTCATAGACACGCTGCCGCTAAATATTCGCAGGCAAATCCACAAGTTAATACCGGGAATGCCTGTTAAACACAGATTCACGAGTAGCGATTTGGGTAGTGATCACTTCGATGAATGAAACCTGTTATCTTTACAACGGTTGGCAAACACGGAATGTAACTTAAACACAACACGTCCTCCAAATACGAACCTGATTGAAAGAAATAATGATAATCATGTCCTTGATGACAGCAACACTCATAACAGCCACAAAACAATTACATTGACAATCATGTTACATTATTTTTAAAATGTTCCCTTTTCTTTTTCAGAACTTCTTTAACACACTACTTCTCTGCTGTGAAGTGCGGGTATTTTGCTAGTACATACATATATATATATATATATATATATATATCCTTTTTGGAGTCTCTGGAAGGAGTGCTAGAGGGCATACCTTCTGGGGATTTCCCTCGCTTTGCTGGGAGACTTCAATGCTCACGTGGGCAATGACAGTGAGACCTGGAAGGGCGTGATTGGGAGGAATGGCCCCGATCTGAACCCGAGCGGTGTTTTGTTATTGGACTTCTGTGCTCGCCACGGATTGTCCATAACGAACACCATGTTCAAGCATAAGGGTGTTCATATGTGCACTTGGCACCAGGACACCCTAGGCCTCAGGTCGATGATCGACTTTGTGGTTGTGTCCGGACTTGCGGCCATATGTCTTGGACACTCGGGTGAAGAGAGGGGCGGAGCTGTCAACTGATCACCACCTGGTGGTGAGTTGGCCGATGGTGGGGAAGATGCCGGTCAGACCTGGTAGGCCCAAACGTGTTGTGAGGGTCTGCTGGGAACGGCTGGCAGAGTCCCCTGTCAGAAGTAGCTTCAACTCCCACCTCCGCAGAACTTCACCACGCCCCGAGGGAGGTGGGGACATTGAGTCCGAATGGGCCATGTTCCGTGCCTCTATTGTTGAGGGGCTGACGGAGCTGTGGCCGTAAGGTGGTCGGTGCCTGTCGGCGGCAATCCCCAACCCGTTGGTGGACACCGGCGTGAGGGATGCCGTCAAGCTGAAGAAGGAGTCCTATAGGACTTTTTGTCCTGTGGGTCTCTGGAGGCAGCTGATAGGTACCGCAGGCCAAGCGAACGGCTTCGGTTGTTGCTGAGGCAAAACTCGGGCATGGGAGGAGTTTGAGAGGCCATGGAGAACGACTTTCGGACGGCTTGAGGAGATTCTGGTCCACCGTCCGCGCCTCAGGAGGGGAAGCAGTGCAGTGTCAACACCGTATATGGTGGGGATGGTGCGCTGCTGACCTCACTCGGACGCTGTGGGTCGGTGGGAGGAGTACTTCAAGACCTCCTCAATCCCACTAACATGCCTTCCAATGAGGAAGCAGAGCCTGGGGACTCTGAGGTGGGCTCTCCCATCTCTGGGACTGAAGTCACCGAGGTGGTCAAAAACTCCTTGGTGGCAGGGCCCGGGGTGGATGAGATACCGGAGTTCCTTAAGGCTCTGGATGTTGTAGGACTGTCTTGGTTGACACGCCTCTGCAACATCGCATGGACATCGGGACAGTGCCTCTGGATTGGCAGACGGGGTGGTGGTCCCCTCTTTAAAAGGGGACCGGAGGGTGTGTTCCAACTATAGAGGGATCACACTCCTCAGCCTCCCTGGAAAAGTCTATTCGGGGTTCTGGAGAGGAGGGTCCGCCGGATAGTGAACCTCGGATTCAGGAGGAACAGTGTGGTTTTCGTCCTGGTCGCGGAACAGTGGACCAGCTCTTCACCCTTAGCAGGATCCTGAGGGTGCATGGGAGTTTGCCCACCAGTCTACATGTGTTTTGTGGACTTGGAAAAGGCATTCGACCGTGTCCCTCGGGAATCCTGTGGGGGTGCTCGGGAGTATGGGGTACCGGACCCCTGATAAGAGCTGTTCGGTCCCTGTACAACGGTGTCAGAGCTTGGTCCGCATTGCGGCAGTAAGTCGAGCCCGTTTCCAGTGAGAGTTGGACTCCGCCAGGGCTGCCCTTTGTCACCATTCTGTTCATAACTTTATGGACAGAATTTCTAAGCGCAGCCAGGGTGTTGAAGGGGTCCGGTTTGGTGGACTCAGGATTGGGTCACTGCTTTTGCAGATGATGTTGTCCTGTTTGCTTCATCAGGCCGTGATCTTCAGCTCTCTGGATCGGTTCGCAGCTGAGTGTGAAGCGGCTGGGATGAGAATCAGCACCTCCAAATCCGAGAGCATGGTCCTCAGCCGGAAAAGGGTGGAGTGCCCTCTCAGGGTTGGGGGAGAGATCCTGCCCCAAGTGGAGGAGTTCAAGTATCTCGGGTCTTGTTCACGAGTGAGGGAAGAATGGAGCGTGAGATGACAGGCGGATCGGCGCGTCCGCAGTGATGCGGGCTCTGCATCGGTCTGTCGTGGTGAAAAAAGAGCTGAGCCGTAAGGCAAAGCTCTCAATTTACCAGTCGATCTACGCTCCTACCCTCACCTATGGTCATGAGCTATGGGTAGTGACCGAAAGAACGAGATCGCGAATACAAGCGGCTGAAATGAGTTTCCTCCGCAGGGTGTCTGGGCTTTCCCTTAAAGATAGGGTGAGAAGCTCAGTCATCCGGGAGGGGCTCAGAGTAGAGCCGCTGCTCCTCCGCATCGAGAGGAGTCAGATGAGGTGGCTCGGGCATCTGATCAGGATGCCTCCTGGACGCCTCCCTGGTGAGGTGTTCCGGGCACGCCCAACCGGGAGGAGGCCCCGGGGAAGATCCAGGACACGCTGGAGGGACTATGTCTCCCGGCTGGCCTGGGAACGCCTTGGGATTCTCCCGGAAGAGCTGGAAGAAGTGGCGGGGAGAGGGAAGTCTGGGCCTCTCTGCTTAAGCTGCTGCCCCCGCGACCCGACCTCGGATAAGCGGAAGAGGATGGATGGATGGATATATATATATATATATATATATATATATGCTTTATACACACACTAGTTTTTTCTTAAAGTTAACAATTGATTCACAGTATTAATATTGTAGTAAGTGAATTATAACCGTAATAGTACCAGAATGGTGCCATTAACCAAAGCCAGCTTGAAGGTGCACAAAAAAATGGCTGGTCCAGTCACTCGGGTCCCCAATAATGAGGATCTTATGATCACCCTCTGGGAAACGCGCCACGTGGCCGTAGTGCCGTAACTGATGCTTTCTCACAATGCAGGTAATGTGCCTCATTTGGGACTCCATGAGCAACCGCTCATTCGGCACAAAGTCAAACCAATGCTACCCAAGGATTTTCCGGAGAGACACAGTACCAAAGGAGTCCAGTCTTCATCTTAGGTCACTGGATATTGTCCATGTCTCGCAACCATATAGCAAGACAGGAAGTAATAGGACTCTAAAAATTTGGACCTTCGTCCTTTTGCATTGATATCAGGAGCGCCACACACCCCTTTCCAGCGACCTTATGACCCCCCATGTTCTTCCAATCCGTCTACTGACTTCATAGGAAGAGTCACCTGAGACATGAATGTCACTGCCCAGGTAAGTAAACCTCTCAACAAGGTTAACAAACAGACACACTGCTGATGGCTGTGCCTAAGAGGTCATTAAAGGCCTGGATCTTGGCTTTTATCCAGGACACTCGCAAGCCCAGACACTCCGACTCCACACTCAGTCTCTCGAGCGCCCCGATCAGAGCCTCCATTGACTCCACGAAAATCACAGCATCGTCAGCAAAGTCAAGATCTGTGAATCTTTCTTCACCCACAAATGCCCCACAGCCACTAGACACCACGACCTTGCCCAACACCAGTCCGTACAAGCATTCAACAGAGTAGGAGCAAGAACACACCCATGATGAACCCCAGAATCAACTGGGAAAAACAGAGAGATCCCGCCTCCACTCTGCACAGCACTCACAGTACCAGTGTACAGGCCAGCCATGATATCCAGCAACCTCGAGGGGATCCTGCGAACCCTCAGGATGTCCCACAGGGCAGCTCGATCAACTGAGTCAAACTCTTTACAAAAATTGACAAAGGCTGCAAAGAAACTCTGCCGATATTCGCATTTGCGCTCCATGATAACCCTCAGTGCCAGGATGCGGTCGATGGTAGGCTTCTTAGCCGTAAAACCAGATAATACTCATCACAGAGTTCTTTTTTGATAATTTGGTTATTATGCTAAATCTGTAATTGTTTCAATCACTAAGCCTTCCCAGGGCACATCTCAAATACTTTAGATCAAGTGCATAGAAGGTTGATGAAGCTGCCTGGGAGCAGACAAGACCCTGACATACTACACACATGTATGCAAGCATTGGAGTGGAATCATTAATTACAATAGACTGACTAAACTTAAAATGCTTTGTGAAAAAATAATTTTATAATAGCTAACAATCAGTCTATTATCTGTGCTCAATATAAATGTAGTCATTTTTAATAGATATACTAGAAGACAGTCTATACTTGATATTCAGGGAGATTTGTATCAAATAGAGCAATTCTAATTTGGCAGATCAGTTAAAAAATAATAAACATTTAAAGTTTGTTCGCATTGATCCTGTGCAGATTCCACAGTCACAGCTCTTTGTTCTGCCACCCATACACAGCCCATCCAGTGTATGAATTTCTGTTTTTTATTATATTCTTTTTTCTTTAACTACTCAAATTACTATTATTTTTGTATTACAACTATTGTTATTTATACTGTATATAGCTATTGTTCTTATTAAACTGCTTGGTTAAATTTTTTCTACTATTTTGTATTGGGTGCTGTTAAAATGGTTGCTTCATTGGAAAAATTTGCCCTGTCCTCTGTTATTTTTGGTGTGGTATGTGATAACATATCCTTTCTTCAAACAGATATTAAAATTCTTATTATATTTTTATTTTCACTGATTCCAACAAACTAAATGGAAAAACCAGCGGGTGTTTGTATATGTATAGTTATTAGTTGTTTATGCATTCCTACTGCCTTTGTTTGGGTGCAAAGTAGACCTTAAAGGCTAGGAAAGGCCATGGCATTCTGCTTAACAACACATCTTCTGGGTAGACGGTCAATTGGTCAAATATTTTTTATGTACTCTACATTTCCTATGACTCTCATACATATATATTTCTAATGTATTATGCCAATACTTAGCTTTTCTGCCATGTTAATCTGTAAATTGTTACTAGCATGCAAACATATATATTTTCCTTTTGCGACTTTAACTACATTCTGTATAGATATAGATAGACAGAACTGGTTGCTGTAATATACACTATATGGTATTAATAAATTATCTATCTATCTATCTATCTATCTATCTATCTATCTATCTATCTATCTATCTATCTATCTATCTATCTATCTATCTATCTATCTATCTAGGAAATACAAACAAACGCTATAGAATACCTGGCTGTAGTCCTCAGTACCCGCAGAGTGCACCAGTAAATCCCAGCCTATTGGAAAGCCCAGTGGCAGTGGTCATGTGACACTGCTCTTCCTTAAATGGTGATCAATACTGGACATGACCGTATCAGATGGAGTAGCTTTGCAGACATCAGCAAATTTAATGTACTTTGTCAATTTGAATTCATTTCCCCAAAATGTGAAACCCTCTTCGATAATAGTGGTTACAAAATTAAAAGAGAGAAAGCATTATTGCATGCCCTTAAATCTCCTTTAATGTAAATTAAATGTTTACTTCATTTAAATGTATTGATTAACGAAACACATCAATAGAAACCAAAGAATGATTTGTAAAGTACTGTACATTTCTGTAAGGGCAGCAGTTGCTATTGAATTTTCCCACATGAATTATGCAGTAGACTCATACAGGTAAATTATATTATGTAACTGCTGCCTGTTAAGGTGCATGAAATCAATGATGATATATACCAAGCCCAGCAGGCATTTCTACATGAATGCCCTTTTAGAAGTTCTAAAACTTCAAACTAGACAAATAGATTCTGCACTATATTTAAAGTGGTCACTTGGACAAAAAATGATGTGCTAATCGATACAGTAAGGAGCACTCAAGAGTTCACTAAGCCTAGCAAGTGCATTATGAAATCTACTTAATGGCTGATTCACTTAAAGATCCTTTAGTGCTTATTACAAAACCAGTGCCACGGGCATGCTTTTAACAGGATGTACAATTTTTGACATCCTAAGAGCTTTTATTATTATGAGAGATACTTTCTAAAGCAAATATAATACAAATGAGCTGAACTAAAAACCTGGAAAAAATGTACATTATATTTTTGTTAGGCAATTTTGATATTTCTGCTTATTACTCCCAGATGCAAGTACATTTTAAGACAAGCTCTTTAGAATCCTCTGAGCTTTGAAAAATAAAGGTTCTTATTTCCAAGAGATCTAAGATTTCTTATTCTTGAAACTGTCCCAATTTAGGGAATAACCAGTTTCTTCTTTCCGACCAAAGGTTAATTAGCAGTACCTTTTTGGCCTGGTGTCCTAAACTCGACCGGTATCCCATCCAGTGTTGCTTCTTGCTTTATATTTAGTACTACTTTGTACCTTCATTTGTCTTTATTTTGGTTATTTTTAGTAATAGCTATTTGTATTCTGTATTTCCTAGTCAATCCTTACAAAATGAATTAGCTTTTGATTGAAAGAACAATTTGTAATGCCTCAATACCATAAGAAAGCATTTCAAATTTATATTCAACCTAAACTTAAACAGATGTACTGTCCACCTAAAATGGATGGAGACAGTGTTCAGCACTTGGGCCAGTGTCACACAATAGAATTCAACATACCTTCTGGTCAGAGAGCTAACCAAATGTAGCACCAGCAGAGGCTGAAAAAACTCAATAAATATAGGTTAATCACACTGAGCAAACAAGGAAGAAGCAAATAGTGTCAATGTTTTGGGGCTTACAATAGCCGGAACTTCATTTTTTTTAATAGCTGTGATCTCACCAATGTTGTTACAGGGGGTTTTGTATTTAAAATAGGCAGGGTTTGTTGACATTAGGTGTTTTTAGAACGTTACACCTCCTTTTATGATCTTGAGAGTTTCCTAGTACAAAAGTCCCAATAATTATTCAAAATAACCACCGGGCAGGGAATTACCATCAAAACCCCGGCTAGTAGCAACAACAGAGGATCTTTATAAATAAAAAGAGTTATTCTTTAGAAAACCTCTGAACAAAAATTAAGCTCCATGGAGCACAAAAAGTACAAGGGAGTTTTCTGAAAACACAAGGCAATCCAAGTGAACAAGTCCCAAAACAGAATCCAGAAAGCAAAGTAAAAAAAATTGAGCTAAGAGGTCAAAACAATTCAATAAATAACAATAAGCACAGAAAGAAATTAGAAAAACTGACCAACTCCAAAAGCACATTTGAAATGAACCGCAAAGGACTCTGGGTTTTTTCTGCCGTTCTTGGTAACCTTCAACAGAACTCATGGTACATAATAAAAGATGCTTAAATAGAAAATAATCAACAATGTTAACATAAACAATAAACAAAATAGACATAAAAATAGCATTTGAACCCCAGCCAGAGAGGAACCCTGACTGAAATACAAATTTATTCAGCATTTAGAGTTCAGGGTATCTGGTTGTCACATTGACTTTCGAATTTGATGGTGTTTAAAAGTAAATACGTTCTACAGCAGTGCCATCAAGCTTTCACGATGGGCACTGCTACCTTAAGCACCTGTAAGTTATGGACATGTTCACAGATTGCCAACAACTCCTGGAAGTTGCACCGGCTGACAAATCATAAGCCAGTATTCATCACCCAACTTTGTGGATACCACCTTATACCTAGAATTTTTGTTTGTGTATTTAAAAGAGTCTCTGGTTTAGAAGACATTTCTGCCCTTTGATTAAGATTGGTTTTTATCTCTATTCACTATTTTTCATTTCTGAATTTCTCACCATAATTCTTTATTTGTAATTTTTGTGTCACGTTCTAGGATATTTACTAAATCTCATTTGACATATTTTGACCTTAGTTTTTGTGATCCATCTTCTAATTCCATGTCTATTCAAGCTGACTGCTACTGTGTGCAGTCTGTACAAATTTCAACCACTGTCACTAAATGATAACATTCAGTACAAACCAATTGACTATTGCACGTTGTGAAGATCTTCACACTATCTATGAACTACACTACACTCATTTGTGCGATGCATTAATTTTTAGAATTATGATTATTAAAATCATCTTGCATTTTTACCATCATTTTGTGATGTTTTCAGTTGAACTCTTGCCAGAGACATACTGAGGCATTGCTTTCCTCCTATAAAAGATGGTGGCATCTATTATCATGTATTTGAGCATTGGGTTAATTTCACAAAGCAACTTTAAATGTTAGCAATAGTTAAGGAAAAAAGAAACACGTTAGTGTGAGGAGGTTTTGCAAGGAATGTGTGGACTACAAATTTTGTTAAGCGATATGGCTTTGATGATTGGTTCTGTTTCGCTTTTTTCGTACCCAGTCCTCCTCCTGTTCTAAAATAATAAAATTCCCTGCTATTGCTGCTTCTCTTCCTTTCCTGGTTACTTCCTTTCCATTTTTCATAGTGAATCTTTTCCTAGTATTTATAACAATTTGTTCATCTCTGACCAGCAAGTGTGACCAAAGTAATTTTGTGAGGCACAACATCCTTTTAAGATAAGACTATGCATTCACTGTACATGTTCTCACAGATTTTTTCCAGTTTTCCCACTGGTGGCAGACTTTATCATTAGAATGAAAAGTCTTGAGTTAGCATTGGAATTTCAAATATTGCCAACTGTGAAAGTCACAAAGAGCACAGATTAACTGGGCTTGCCTTCTCTTGACAATATGCTTCAAGAGCATTACAGACAGGAAAGAAATATTTGTTATAAAGTAAATAGTTTTTTTTTTATTATTTCCCAATTCTCTGATGTTTCAGAGGGGCATAAACTAAACACCCAAGGGCTTGAAAAAAACAAAAACAGGGTTGTATTATTGTGGAATTTTGCCTTAATGTAGATGCTTTATAGCACCCTATGTTTACAGCCTGATTTGCATGTGGACGACTGCTTTAAGCAAAGAGACTTACTACCTTACTACCTTAGCACAAGTAGAACAAATGGTTAAGCTGCACTTCTGTCAGTCACCAAAGCAGGTGCCCACTGACCGTGATGCTTCTTATTTGGATGCATCCCCCTTCAGCTGTTAACCCCTGTAAGATATGGCAATCACCCACATTAGGTGCTATTATCACTATAAGTTGAATATATTATCATGGAGAGTAGTATGTTTGTTATTTTCGTTCACCTATGCTATACTTACTGTTAATTATTTTAACTGTATATGGACAGCTGCCTCAGGCAAATAGTCTTACTAGCTGTGCACAGACACCAAAACGGTGGTCTTCAGACTTGAGCTACAACTGTGCCCACTCACCAAAGCAGGTGCCCAATCACTGTGCTGCTTTGTCTCTTCTCAGCTGCTAACCCTGGTAGGAATATGACAATCACCCACACCGGGTGTTCTTAGTGATATACCTTGACCCAATCAAATGGTATAAAATTATTATTATTAAAAACTAGCATTAAAAAAATATAATAAAACCAATGGTGGCAAAAGTAGGAAATGTATGAGAAAATAGACTTCAAAGGATAAAAAGACATGCTCAAAAAGAAATCCAGCAAATTAAGGTGGTGGAAGAAAAGTCTTTTCAAGTGTAGGTGCTGATTTGCTTCAGACTGTTGTTCACTCTGCAGAGGTCTTGACAGCTTTTTTTTGTTCTTCTTTCTTTTGTTGTTCCCTTCTCTGCTCTGTTTGCTTTTTTGCTCTCCTGCTCTGTTCTTCCTTAAATGTGCATGATAATCCCAAACTTAAAGGCCTCACTTCACACTGAATTAACAAGAATTACAAGAATGATCAATTAGTGCTTGTCGGTGGCGCAGTGGGTAGCGTTGCTGCCTCGCAGTTAGGAGATCAAGATTTGCTTCCAAGGTCCTCCCCACGTGCATGTTCTGAGTGGGTTTCCTCCAGGTACTCCGGTTTCCTCCCACAGTCCAAAGATATGCCGGTTAGGTGCATTGGCGATCCTAAATTGTCCCTGGTGTGTGCTTGGTGTGTATGCGCCCTGCAGTGGGCTGGTGCCCTGCCCAGGGATTTGTTCCTGCCTTGCGCCCTGTGATGGCTGGGATTGGCTCAAGCAGACAGCCAATTTACCCTGTAGTTAGGATATAGCTGGTTGGATAGTGGATGGATGGATTTGTGACAATCCATTTAAGATTCTAAGAGAATGATCTAAAAGATATAGGGTTCAAGTCAGTAAAGATCCAGAATTTAAAATCCGTCTTTGGTAGTTATTTAAATATATACAAAGAGTGTGTTTAGCATGGGATAAAAGAGTCCAGTGTTTAAAAGTTTAATAAGATTGTTTAAATAAAGTCAGGGTGCAGGTTTTCTAATTAATGGCAGATTACTCAGGTATCCTTATTGCTGGCAGGTAAAACCAAAGTCAATTAACAATAATAATAATAATAATAATAATACATTTTATTTCAACAGTTTCATGAGATTCCGTCTAAGTTATAGGTTCAGTTTTGAATTTTAAACAGCTTAATTCATTCTTGTGAATTTGAACATTAAAACCCTCATATGCCATACATAATGGTGTATTAATTGTGAAAAAATTCAAAAAGAAAATAATATTCTTGGTGGAGAATTAGAATCGAAAGTCACAGAGAGCAAGACTTCTAAACAGAAATGCAAAGACAGAGGACATGGCAAGATCAGAACTAGGAATTCAGAATATCAGTGGCCGCCTGTGATGACTGTTGGCAGGTCGCTTTTACCTGGACTGCAGCTTGGACTGAGACTCAATTAGCCGGCTGTCCAGACAAGATGGGGCCTATGAAGTGCAGAAGTTACTTGTCTAATTGTGGCTGATCTGGTTAATTTCATACACAGTATCACTATCAGGAGTCCAGCTTATCTTCATTTCTGAATGAACTCCTTTGCAAGTAGGAGAATTATTATCTCTTGAAGCAAAAGATTTTAAACGGGGCCAATTATTGAGTGCACTGTATAGGTTTAGGTTCTGCCCAAAAACATGGCCTGATTAAAGCTGTTAAAGTGTCAGTTCATGCAGGATTGCTGTACGCTGTAGTGCTAGACTAGTATGACCTGTTTAGCTCTCATTTTAACTGCCTGAGTGGCTCTTTAGTTTATACGTAAAAAAAAACTATCAAAAAAACACATACACTTTATAAGATTACATTTTCTGTTTCCTCTATACTCAGCAATAGCTGATTGCACACAACTTACTTGCTAAGACATTTAGCTAGATGGTTTACTGCTCATAATTAACTCTCTCCATACGTGCAACATCTTAATGACATCCCTTAGGTGTTTGTCAATAACATTAAACTAATTAAAAGGTTTCAGCAATAATCATAAAGTTTAGTGAAATACTTCAGCAATGTACAATGATTTCTGCATGAAACAGATTCTCATTTCACTTTCGTTGTATTCATATACCTCAACACTGCATTACAGTTGAGGAGTTTTAAAGTATAACGCATCTATTTTAGCCAAATTGAAAAACAAAACCTTTATAGAATATGTTGTAACCAAATACAATGAAGAATACTGATAATGTAAAGTTTTTACAGGTTCAGTCAGCAGACATACCCTCCAACCGGAAGTTGTATAATATGACATCAGCTTGAGGTTGTTTAAACAGGAGTACCTAAACAACCCCACTCAGATAGAAGAAGAGCAAGCTTCACCCAGAATGTGTCTGGGTTGGAATTTGAACCCAAGACTCTAGGGTTAAGGCAGCAGTGCTACCCACTGCACCACCATGAAAGACATTAATTCAAACACAGGAGCTCCGTATGCTCACTTTGCAAGTGTCAGATCTGGAACTGAGAGCACTGAGGCAGTTAGCTCCTCTGAACTCTCTTCATACAATTGACAATACAAAGTTAGACACCAAAGACACACTTTCGGAACAGGTGTGTAAGTTATATTTTTCATCAAGTCAAAGTGTGAAATATAATTTTCTACACTCATGTTCATTACTAATCAGATGGTGATGACATTGTAGATAAATTATTTTCATAAATTAATATGACAAGCTGTGGAACTGCAATAAAAGGAGATGTCCCCAAAATATGTGACCCGGTCAAGTATACCACATGGACTCACAGATTGAAGAAAAATAGATGATATCTATGGCTGACTTCTATTGATGATCTAATAGAAATACTGGTATAGTGTGGAGATACTACAGTAAGTACATCTCTATCATTGTTAGTAAATATAATTCTATGGAGGATATTGAGGGAAGACCAGAGAATTTTCAACTCTCTAACTTGATTGTAGTAAAAGAAGTGTTTTATTAAAATATTATACTTGAGAAAATGTTGTTTAAAGGATACAAAGATACCTTTAAAGGTCCCAGTACTGAGTCAAAGCCATTTATTAAATATTGTTTACTTTGTGGATAGTGTAAATATACTGTACAGCAAATCAGAAAGAGACAGATGGTAGCAAACTGTTGTCAATAAAGAAGTAATCACTTCATACACCGTGATGCACATAGGAGGAAATAGGTGGAGAAACCTCCAAAGGAGGCAGCATGGTGGTGCAGTGGTAGCGCTGCTGCATCGCAGTAAGGAGACCTGGGTTCGCTCCTATGTGGAGTTTGCATGTTCTCCCCCTGTCTGCGTGGGTTTCTTCCAGGTGCTCCGGTTTCCTCCCACAGTCCAAAGACATGCAAGTTAGGTTCATTGACGATCCTAAATTGTCCCTAGTGTGTGCTTGGTGTGTGTGCCCTGCGGTGGGCTGGCGCCCTGCCTGGGATGTATTCCTGCCTTGCACCCTGTGTTGGCTGGGATTGGCTCCAGCAGACCCCCCGTGACCCTATATTAGGATATAGCGGGTTGGACAATGACTGACTGACTGACCTCCAAAGATCTGAATATAGTTTCATTTAGTTTTCCTACTAGTATAATATAGTGGCATTTAAGATTGATTTATGCGTTGTTGATCAGCATGGCCAGTGTTTTTCAACCACTGGGCTGGGACCCACTTTTTGTTTGTGGGCTGCTGCCAGTTTGTAATGAGTTGCTATTGTTAACAATAGTAGTAGGTCGTTGCAGGTTGCAGAGTCTCACCACTCCAATGATCACATTTGATCCTCCCCCTACTCTGACGACTGTGCTCAATTCACTAAGGGGAGCTGAACTCCCACTCTGGTAAATGCGCTTGATTCACCAATGGGGACCAACCTTTGTTAGGTTATGAAGACACTTACATTGGAAAAAGTGGGTCATGACAACTAAAAGGTTGAGAAACATTGTCCATGGTGGACATCCCTGAGCCTATTCAGTCCAGTTCTGAAATCTTTATATTAAATTGTTTTTACATGTACACAATATATTATACTGTTAATCTGGCAACACCAGTTTGTATCTTAATTTTGCATGGTTGCTGCCACTTTCTATCTATCTTTGGATGGTTATGGCCAAACGTTAACATTATACAAAGTTATTGTCTGATATACCTGCATTTTTATCAATCTTTAATTTATTTTTTTTATCAGTATGCTACTGCTGGATTATGTGAATTTCCCCTTTGGATTAATAACGTATCTATCTATCTATCTATCTATCTATCTATCTATCTATCTATCTATCTATCTATCTATCTATCTATCTATCTATCTATCTATCTATCTTTGCCAGTTACGTAACGTGGAGATGTGCTGCGTCGCCACACTCTGCCTATATAAGATGGTGGCACCCAAAAGCATGCATCTAAGTATTGATTCGAAGATATATGAGATGAGGACTGAAGAAATCAAGCTAGCGTATGGACCTTGGTAATAATTATTTTGATTGTGATTGAAAAAAAAAAAGTGATTGTGTGTTTTGGTATACAATACAGATTTTTTTTTTTCTTTGGACTCTGGCCGGTCTCCTGAATATGATTTTGTTTGCTCCTAAAGTATTTTCCATCTCCTGGCTTTTTCAAAATCAATGGCAACCCTTTGTACCTGTTTTTACCTAAGTGCACATTACATTATGAATCAATTTTCCTACTCTTTTAGTTTGCTACTATAATCAGAATAAATTATCCATCCATCCATTTTCCAACCCGCTGAATCCAAACACAGGGTCATGGGGGTCTGCTGGAGCCAATCCCAGCCAACACAGGGCACAAGGCAGGAACCAGTCCTGGGCAGGGCGCCAACCCACCACAGGACACAGAATAAATTATTTGTTCAGCATTTTGTTGTTTTCAAGCTGAGTTAATCTTTAATATATTAATGTGTCTTCTGGAGGAATGCTATGCCTAATCATAAGGAGATAAGATGCGATACCACTTTTCAGTTTGTGACTGAGAAGATGGACATTCCACCTACTAAAATGTAATGAGTGATGAGACCTGTTTTTTAACATTTAATATTTCATATTCATATATTTGTTATCCTATTTATTTCATAGGTATTGAGTTTCCCTCAGAAAATATTTAACATGTGAAAAGCTCTGCATACCAAATGCTACAAGCAGTGATATGTCAAAAAAATTAAGTGGATAAGAAAGAAGAATAACATTCCCCCTATAATCCTACCCTGTCCTATCTTGCCTCTCCAAACAAAGTTAGGCTCTAACACTTCAGAATCCCATTCCTCTGACATGACGCCAGACATGCAAGCCAGAAAAACAGGTCTCCTCCCAGCAGAGAAGAAATGAGAAGCTGGTAGAAAAGCAAATTATACACTTACTTTGTCTAAAGAGATAAGAAACATGGAGTAGTTAAAATCCTAAAATTTGCTAACACTTCAGTATTATAATAATATATACTCATTGTAACTCATATAACGTATATTGGAGTTCAACATAACTAAATAGCCAGTATGGAAGCAAGTAGTAAAATACTGTTAGTATCAGGAAGATTATTAGATATAATATTATCTAAAATGTTCTACTTAAGATTTTATAATTTACTCCATTTGCAAAAAATACTATTGTACAGCATTAACACTAATAACAATTGTTTTCCAAATAAGGAAGTGAAAATACATTATGATTAATTCAATATTGCTTATAATTCATGGTCTTTCGTAACAGTAGTATTTTGTCAGCCATGAAACACAAAAAGAGAACCATAATAAAAAATCCATCCATCCATTCATCCATTGTCCAACCTGGTGAATCCGAACACAGGGTCACGGAGGTCTGCTGGAGCCAATCCCAGCCAACACAGAGCACAAGGCAGGAACCAATCCTGGGCAGGGTGCCAACCCACCACAGATAATAAAAAATAACTCTAAATACTTTAGTTATCAGTATAGCTTTTCTAAAATCTTCTCAGGAGTGTAAAACATTTCAAGTTGCTACTTCGCAGTCTATTTGGCCATGTTGAACGCCTGACATCACCCTGAGGTGGGCTGGAGCCTTCCCTGGGTTTGTTTCCTTCTTTGCGCCATGTGTTGGCTGGGATTGGCTCCAGCAGACCCCCGTGACCCTGTAGATAGGATATAGCGGGTCGGATAATGGATGGAATGATGGAACACCTGACATTGAAGTCGCAACTTAATGCCACGCAAGCTGCTGTCTCCCCTACAATGTCTGCACTGAACTGATCGCATTAACTTCATGCAAACATGAAAGAAGCAAAGCACATTTTGTCTGTCCTGAAATCAGAGAATGTCAGCCCTGGTTTAGGAGACATAATGTACATTATACAGTAGAACATTTTTAATGGCAGGATTGAAACGTGGCATACCCAGAAGAAATAAGATGAACATAACATACCCTGACAATATGAAGAAACTTTTAATTTTCTCTTTAATTTAACGAAAAAGAAATGAGCTAATAATATATTTTTAAGACAAATTAACCAACCTTAAACAAATAATAATAATAATAATTCTTTACATTTGTATAGCACTTTTCTTATTACACAAAGAACTCTCCACGCAGGGAGGACTCAGTAAGCAAACCCACAATCTCCTTACTGCAAAGCAGCAGCACTACCACTGAAACAGAATATTACAAGGAAAAAGAAAAAATAAAAGGTGTCATTTTGCTTGGCTTTTCTCAACAAAGAAAAAGACAAACTCAAAAACAAAGTAAACAAAAAGTAAAGTCTAAAATCCTGGACCTTAAGCCTGACATAACACACTGTTCAGGAGGCTGAGTGAGATGTTTCTAGCCATTTTGTGCATATACAAGAATTGTCAATGTGGTAAATTTTGTTAATGTCACTACATTAAACATATTTGACTGTTACCTGTTCTTGACAGAACTATTTTTAGGAAATACTAGGTTTAACTAAAAACCTTTAAAACTTTCAGTCTAGTGACAAGTAGGCACTGATGTATTTAAATGTTGTGCAAGAAAGGTAATGTGGGGGGTAAGGGTCTCCTAACAATATCAGGCCTAGAGTCCATTATGTTCTTAATGTAGCCCTGGAGCCAGACATGATTTGCACACAGTAATAAACGGATTACATTCAGTCAGATAACAGCCCAGGTACTCAATGATGGCACCAAAGAAGTAATTTGAGAAGGCACAACTTGTCGCAGCTTATCAGAGGTGGTGTATGAAAGTCTACAACAGAATCATGTTCCACCCCTGTCAGCATAAAGAGGGAGCTGTTGGATAAACAGTACTCATCTGGAATATTGGATAACTAGGAAATATTGAGTCCTGGGTAATGCTGGTTAATGCTAATGGTGGGACCAGCATATGATGAAAACCATATATCTGAACGTAGTCACCGATCAAGTACAGATTTAATGATGGTAGAATCCCCCTGTTTTTTTAGCAAGTCAAGTCAAATGGTTTCATTGTCATACTATCCATACACCTTATTGTAGCATAGAGTGGCACAAATTAACATTCTCCAGGACCGTGGTGCAACATATACATAAAAACAGGACAAGTCCATCCATCCATCCATTATCCAACCCGCTATAGCCTAACTAACGGGTCACGGGAGTCTGTGGAGCCAATTCCAGCCAACACAGGGCGCAAGGCAGGAATCAAACCCCGGGCAGGGTGCCAGCCCACTGGAGGCAACAAGACAAGTCAAGACAGGTAAACAAGTATACTATAAATAAATAAATAATAGGTAAGCAAATAATTTGAAATAGATAATCATGAATAAACAACAACTAATAATAAAAACTAACCGTAGTAACAAGTGTAACCAACGTACTGCATTTAAATGTACTATTAGGAGAAAATCTGAGGACAGGGGAGCAGCACAGAGTTCAGAGTCCAGACAGCCAAAGGGTAGAAACTGTTACAGAACCTGGCAGAACTGAGTCAGATACTAAAGAATCTTCTGTCAGATGGAAGTGGGACAAAGAGACAGGGGGAATGGCAGGAGCAGTTCTTCACAATGCTGTAGGCTTTGCAGACGCATCACTTTTCTATAATGCATGGCAGAGAGGTCCTAATTATCTTTTCCACTGTGTGCATTATCCGATTTAGAATCTTACAGCTAGAGACACTGCAGTTCCCCAACCAGATGGTGATGGAATTGATCAGAATGCTCTCAATGTTGCCCCAGTAAAGTGTGTGAGAATGGGAGAAGGTAGACTTGCCTTCTTCAGCCACCAAAGGAAGTGGAAATGCTGCTATACCTTCTTGGCTACAAAGGTGGTGTTAATTGACCAAGTAAGGTCAGCTGTCAGGTGCACACCAAGGAATCTGAAGTTCTCGATAATTTCCAGTTTAGAGCTCTCGATGGGCAGTGGACTGTGGACATCATAGGCCTTCCTGAAGTCAACAATCATCTCTTTTGTCTTATCTACATTAAGAGACAGGTTGGTGCACTTCCATCAGTTCATCAAATGTTGTATCTCCCTTCTGTAAGATAGCTAAAAATAAAAAAAAAAAACACTTAGAGTAGAAATCCACCACCATCTAAATAACAGAAGTGATGGGTTACATCATTATATCCCTGAGTCAGCTTGAGTCCTTATGCTCAGACAAGTTCAGGCTGTTCTGAGAACAAAGGGGGATTCATTCACTATCACTTATGTGTACATGATATGCTAGGCATTCAGGGTGTGTGTAAAGTGACCAGACAATACACAGAGGATCGATATAAGAAGTGAAGGAGGAGGGTGCATAGTTGGGTGTTTTATAATGCTTCAAATATTCAATTACATTTTTTTCATATTTTCAAATACTGTACTACAAGCATTGGAATGCACCCCAAGATCCTTCACCCACTTTAACACTCATTTGGCAACCTCACAAAACAAGAAGGAAGCCCTACAGAGCCAATTGAATCATACAGGCTCAGCGCCCACTACACATTTTCTGTAATGTGCCAGCTACAGTAAGGTAACCATAAAATAGGAGATGGTGCCATAGTATGGCAATGTGTGTGTGATTTTGTTTGATTGATTGATTGATGTAACCTTCAACAGGCATTAGCAGTTAACAGGAACACTCACATTTTAAACTAAGTGCAGTTTCAGGTGGGACTCTTTGACCAGCCATTTTCTACGAACATCAGCTCATTATAATATTTAATACTGTAACACATTAAACTCATTTTGCTGATTGATGAGCTCATAATAATGCTTGTAATGTAGACAAATACTAGAAAGAAAATGTCTACATTTGCATGAAATCAATCCAAATTGCAGTACTTTACAGAATACGTCATTAGGCGGCCATCTTTCTGAAACAATTCTGTTACCTGTTATTAATTAGCTACTTATTCCAGTCATGCTTTATTTTTAAGTCTCCTGTAATCTGACTACAGCATGCATATTCCCAGCATTTATTCAGCAGCTGCTTAGCCAACCGTGATGAATGTAATCTTATCCAAGTGGAGCTGTAAAGCTGAATTTTTTATGCTGTTCCTAAATCAATATCACCATCTCTAAACACGAAACAATACCTTCAGAGTTTAGTAATCCCCCAACATCACACTGGTAAAACATTTCATATGCTTGTTTATAGCAGAGCAAACACATTTCAACCTCTTTATTCATACTAATGGTTAACATATTATAAATTCTGATGTTTTGATTATATCTCTTGAACAAAGAAAAACTATTACTTTTTCCAGAATAGTCAGTACCCCTGAAATTTAATTTCATTTGGCCCCTATTGAATTAACATAAGAGTCAACTGTTTCTTCACCTAAATTTGGCAGCTACACATTCTCAAGCACACAACTCATCAGGTGATTTTTACCCTTCTTTAAAAAACACGGCCTCATCATTAAGATCTCAAATATTAAAAAGAAATGCTTATTTGGCAAGGGAACTTAATCAGGACATGTTAGCACAGTTTACAATTTTTTTTTAAATGGACCTTTGAAGGGTAAAGTGATTTGTTAATGGCCATCATTAAAGGTCAGAACTGACCCATCAACCTCATGGTTTACAATCTAAAGCAATACTGCTGTAAAAGTGAAGACCTCAGAGCATTAGCTTACTTATGAACTTACATGTGACAATAATAAAGCCCAATAAACACTAGAATGCAGATGGATGAGGAAAGAGGATGAAGGAAGGTCCTTGCTAAACAGAATAACACTACCATGATCACTGTCAGATGAACAGTTATATACAGCGGCCTAAAAGAACACTTTAGGACTCATGCACAAAGAGTTTCAAACAATGAAAGAAGTCATACAATAAATTACACAGATGTGATGGGCACAACATGTTAGCTGTTAAATCTACCATTAGGCTTCTAAAAAAGCATGAAAATGCAATCTTCTTCTTCTTCTTCTTTTGGCAGCTCCCATTAGGGGTTGTGACACCTAATCATTTTCTTCCATATCTTTCTGTCCTCTTCATCTTGTTCTGTTACACCCATCACCTGTCCTCTTTCACCACATCCATTACCTTCTCTTAGGCCTTCCTCTTTTTCTCTTCCTTGGCAGGTCTCTCCTTAGCATCCTTCTCCTGATATATTCAGCATCTCCCCTCTGACAATGCAATATGCTGATTAATATACAGGTCACCCCTTCATATTGGCAGGGGTTAGGAGCAGAAGATCCCCGCAAATGTGAAAATACATGAATAATACTTGGGCCATTTTAACATTCAGACAAATATACCACACAATTGAGTAAGTGGACCTGTTTTAAACAACTCAAGTAAACTAATTGACACTGTTTCAATTTATGATACTGTTTCAATAACATTCACAATTTTTAGCATCTAATACAGCAACTTTAATCCTGAATATCTACAGTAATAAACTTAATCCTAACAATCATAGACAATCATTTAGATAGCTACTCAAATTCTGGAAGTGGATGTGCATTATCTAGGTCATCCTCGATGTCTAAGACATGCAGAGTGTTAGGAGAAGCCGTCAGCACAGTCTTATGAGTGCCTTTAGAAGCAATTTAAGCACTACTACAAAATTAACAGCACTGAAACGTTGCGAGAAACATGAGATCCCATGGTCATAAATTCAACTAACACTTGAATAAAGGCTTGGTGCCGAGACAAAGATTTTTGGTGTATCCAAGATCCATAGATCCCACGGTTGTTTTTTTTTTTTCCCCCAACACTAACAAATATTAAATTACACTAATATTTGTATATTATATGATAGAAATTATTTTCAGTATTGTTCACATATTTTTGACTGACGAATTGTCTGTGTGATTCTGTGATTTTGTAGCAAACTCCAAAAATATTCCCATTTATTTTTTTCATGGCTAACTCACGAATAGCCAAAACTACAAATTACAAATTCATGAATCTAGAGTGGCGGCTGTATTCCCTTTTCAGACCTGTCTATTATATGTGATGATAAATATGATAATAAAAATGAAACAGCAATATCGATTTGTGAGCCATAGTTGTGCAGTTTTAGCAGGTGTGGCTGCACACCTTTTTTCTGAAACTACAATGGGGAAACAAGTCATCATTCTTTTGTTGGTGATTCCCTATCTATCTATCTGTTTTTCACAACCGCTCATCAGTAGAAAAACAATTATAGGGACCTCCTGACAACAGTTGAATTCATCATCTCTGATACTAGCCATTGAGCTCATCTTCACTTCTGTCTTCTGGAAAGTGCTACCAAAGCCTCAGTACTTGCTCCATCTACTTCAGGGACAGATTCTTCCTCCAAGCTATAAAGTCACTGAACTCTCGGTATCCTAATCTTACATGTCCTGTAGTGTGTGTTTGTACTCTACGTTACATTTGTACAGTCATCTACTTTTTTCTCTACTGTTTAACACAATCTATAATGCATGTCTGTACAGTTCTTCTCTTATTTAGTGTATTATTTATCTGCTGTTACTCTTATTTATTAACTGTATTCATTTATTTATACATCACCTTGCTCAATCTTCCATGCCAAGTCCTCAAACTCTGGCACAAGAATTTCACTATGTTCTAGCAGTGTATGTTGACAATAAAGATATCTAATCTTTAATGTATTGATCGTCCTTCTGGAAGCTTCTCCCATTTCCACAGAGGTTCTCCAGAGCTCAGCCAGTGTGATTATTGAGTTCTTGGTCACCTTTCTTATCATAGTCTTCCTCCCCTGTTTGCCCAGTTTGGCCAGGTGGTCAGCTCTAAGGAAAGTCATGGTTCATGGAAACATCTTTCACTCAAAAATTATGGAAGAACCTCAGTGTTGCAGGGATTTTTATTGCCCTCCTTAGATCTGTGCCTTGACACAATCTTGTCCCTAAGGTCTGCAATCAGTTCCTTTAGTCTCATAGCTTGGTTTTTCCTTTGATGCATATTGTCAGCTGTGGGAGCTTCTACAGACAGGTGTGTGAATTGACCAGATGTGGACTCCAAGCAAGGTGAAGAAACATCTTAATGATGATCAAAAAACAGGGATGCACCTGAGCCAAATTTTAAGTGTCATAGCAGAGGCACGTATGTCAATGTGATATTTCATTTTTTTATTTTTAACTAATTTGCAAGAAATGCTAAAATCCTGTTTTCAGTTTGTCATTCTAGGATATTGGGTGTTGCTTAATGTGGGAAAAATGAATTTCAACAATTTGAGTCTAAAATAAGAAAATATGAAAAGTGAGAGCGTCTGAATACTTTCTGAATGCACAGTATAGATTGCCAATTAACCGCGCATACAGTTATGGATGTTGGAGGAAACCAGAGTGCCTGGGGACAACTACAGTTACACAGAGAGAATGCAAGTTGTCCACAGTGACCACCCTTAAAAATGAATTTATGTTCCTAGACATGTGAGCCTGCAGCACTGCACTGAGTTACTCCCAGCAGAAAATCTTCTAACTCATGATGTGAAGTACTGTACAAGGCAGTTTCACTTATAAGAGGCACGGCTACAAGGCCATAAATGATCCATGACGTGTGTGTCAGCACTTATTTTCTGCCAGTTTACGTCGCCAGATGGGGCAGAAATTGCCAAATATGGAAAAAAATCATCATGTCAAGTACAAAAAAATGTGTTGTTTCAAGAGAGTGATATCATTTCAAGACCGATGATGCAGTCTCTCACGAATTGTGTTGTGATGAGATTGATGTGCTCTTGGGAATTGCAAAGTCTGTTCCTTTAATTATTTCATACGCTTTTTTGAACAAAAGCACTTTCATTAGAACAGGCTTGGCATTGAAACAAAACCTTTTGAGTGGCTTCAGTCTGGAAAAGTGACCGTTACAAGAGGTTACAACCATTCAAAGGGCATTAAAGGGGATGATGCTAATTCTTAACCACTTGCAAGGTACAGATATGAAATCTAAATGTGTTGCCAAAACCTGAAGTACATTATGATAATGCCAGGCAGGACAAGTTTAATTCCATTTGATTTTACCCAGAGCCTGAAGCGGCCCAGACAAAGACCAATTATTCTACATACAGAATGGTAGGGAAAAAAAGCTAATATCTTACAATTAAATGAGGAGTAAAAATTGCTTTGTCTCCAGGGAGATGACAATGACACAGCTGTCTCGACGGCAGTGAAGCCATATGTCATTATCTGTCTAATACATGATGGAACGCTACAAAGAACACTAGGCTGCCTTTAGCATAATAACCTTACTTTAGCTTTATAATGATTTGTTGCCTATACGTTTTAAAATGTAAATATTATACTGTAATAATCAGAATATAAATACTCTGCAGAGTAAATCATCCAATTTGCTGAAGAATGATACTCTGGGTATACACTACATTTATATGTAAATTAGTATTGCATTGAATCTCACTGCACCATATTGTACTTTACTGTATTATTCGCTATTATTTTGCCACTTGCAGAGTCTGTAGGCTGAGTGCACCAAAGCACAAGAAGCTCATTGTTTCCTCTGAATACACACAACAATCAAACTTGAAAACATTACGCATTTACTCTAAATATCACAACACATCACCGGATGAGAACAAGGCCAGCTCCCCATGAAGTCTTTTGGGTATCTTCTCCAAGATCCTTAACAGATGGGCATCCCATGAGGTTCCATCCAGCATCTGAAACAAGAGTGCCAGACCAATTAGGAATTTAACTGAAAAAAAAATGGAGAATTAACAAAAGAAGGAGTTACACCCAAAAACCAAAAAGTACTGGCATACCCCTCTCTAGCAGTGCAGGCAGCTCACCTGCTTTCATTTCCATCATAGCACACTTTTACTCTCTTCTTCTCATTTCCCCGTTATGAAACCATTGTTTGTTTCTACTGCTGTCAGTTCATTAAGCTTTGGGGAGCCTAACTGAATCCTGGGAAATCTAGGAGAAAGAGCTGCCACAAAACCGCTGGCCAATAGATTTGTACTTTAGCAACACCTCATTTACCCCAGCTGCTTATTTCAATTCCCTTTATAAATCAAAAAAGAGACTCTGCTGCCTTCTGTCACCTTTGGGGAAACAGCTTGGTCTCTTATGCAACCTGCAGTGCTTTCATCATTGTGCAGTGTGCACTGTGGTCATAGCTGCGGCCTACCGAGTTTATGTAATGGGACATTTGCCTGCCCGTATGCAGTCAAAGATATTTGAGGCATTTCTGCTGTGCCCATATTGCAAACCATCTTCTCTAGAAGCGCTCTGTGAGTTTCAGTTGCAGTAATCTTTGAACAATATGCATAATTTCCCAATGTCTGTGCAAGGTTTTACAGGGTACACCACCTTCTCAAAGATGTGTGACCACCAGGGGGCCCAAACCCCTGACACAACAGACTTAGAGCCCAAGTCCAGCACAAAACACATGTTTATTATACGTGGGGACGCGTTCTTTCTCATTCTTCATATCAGCACAGTGCACAAGCACAATAACTACCCAGTCCTTTCTTCTCCTTTTCTTCTTCCTTTCTCTTCTCTCTCTCATCGCCTCCACTCCTCGTCCAGAAAGCTCTGTCCACCTCCTCTCGACTCTTGCTCGTCTGAATGGAGTGAGGTGGTCCCCTTTATAGAGCACCCAGAAGTGCTCCGGGTGTTCCATAATCTCCTTCTGGCCACAATTCCAGGTGTGACAGCAGCCCTGCAGAGGAGGGTTCAGCCATTCTTCATGTGCCCCCTAGCAGGGTTGAGCTTCCATGCTCCAAACCCGTTACACCGCAGCATGTCAGGGGGGCTGCCCTCTGTTGTCCTGGGGGAGGTATTGTCCCATGCAATCTCCTTCTCCTCCCAGTCCTTTCGTTACAATGGCATCCCGGCTGTCTATTGCAATATATATATATATATTGTGTCTGCATGGGTTTCCTCCTGGTGCTCCGGTTTCCTCCCACAGTCCAAAGACATGCAGGTTAGGTGCATTGGCGATTTTAAATTGTCCTTAGTATGTGCTTGTTGTGTGTGTGTGTGTGCGTGTGTGTGTGTTGTGTGTGTGTGTGTGCGCTCTGTGGTGGGCCAGCATACTGCCCGCAGTTTGTTTCCTGCCTTGTGCTTTGTGTTGGCTGGGATTGGCTCCAGCAGACCCCTGTGACCCTGTAGTTAGGATATAGCGGGTTGGATAATGGATGGATATATATATATATGTGGTCTGTACAGATTGTTCTGTCTAGATGCAGGACTGACAGATGGACATGTGATTATTTGGGGTGCCATTAGTAGACTAAGTAATGACAATGTCATTATTCAGCATTTTGGATGTTGTTTGCCGTGATTTTGCAAAGACATGACATCAAGTCGGCCATCTTTTTTTAAGACTGATCCATGTACTTTATCATCCATTGAACTTTGACCTTGACAAAACATACTTTTCTAGCATTTTCTTTTCTAGTCTTTTTCACTTTTACTTTTGACACATTCTTTTTTCTACTTTGATTGTGCGTAGCCCTTCTGGTTTTGTTCACGATTTTCTAAATGTTAGTAAATTGACCCTTGCTGAATCCTGAAAACACTTCTTGAATTTTCCCTAAGTCGGACCTCCTCTCACTCATGGAACATCTTTATTAAACGATTGAACCACTCATGACAGTCATCAGCCAAGATAAAACTTACTCAGATGTTTAAGAATCCTGCTGGAATGTAACGTGTTGAGTTAAAACAAGATGAAAGGCAAAACAGAAGGGAAACTCCAAGTCAGTTGGCTTTCTGTTTCAGTTTGGGTGTGCTCTGGTGGTTTCATCGAAGGACATCTAACTGATCTCATGTCTACACCTCTCTGCATGTCTTGCTGTTCAGACAAAGCTCAGTTTATTACATACTAGCTGTGTTACTCAGCTTCATCTGGGAAATTTTATAAAAAAAAAATGGGCCTCAGTTATTGTGCCATCAGATAATTACAATTACTATGGAATTGACTAAGTACTTTTCTGTAAACCATACTTGCAGGATTTTTACCAGGCTCTACTATTAATGGCAAGCAGTGTGGGTGGTGGTTAAGGCTTTGGACCAAGGACTTCAAATCCTGAGGTTGTGGGTTCAAATTTCGCTACTGACACTGTGTGACCGTGAGCAAGTCACTTTATCTGCCTGTGCTCCAACTAGAAGAACAAAAGAAATGCAATCACTTGCATCTTAGATATTGTAAGTTACCTCTGGTAGAGGTGCCAGTCAAGTAATAATTATAATAATTAATATTAGGTCACTGGAGCTGCTTAGTCTTGAACGTGCTGCATACAATTGCCTATGAGTAAAACCTTCCTGCCCTAGATCAATTGCTGCTTTTCTCAATGATTTGACCAGATTTTACAGGAAAGTGTATTCTTTTGAATTAAAACAGGTAATCAGTAGGAAAAATTAGAAATTTTAGTGTATATTATTATTATTAGATGATTACAATTTTCATTTGTTTAGGCCATCCACTTAAGTGCAGTATTGCTTTTCATGTTTTTTTATATATGGTCCCCCTTTAAAGTCCACAGATGTGAATGTATTGTATATGAAAAGAAATTCAGAAAGCAGGAGTGGAGGTGGAGTATCACCATTCAAAGTAAGCATGTTAATGTAAACCAGTGGTTCCCAGACTTGGTCCTGGGGACCCCCTGTGGCTGCAGGTTTTTGTTCTAACCAGATTCACAATAATTGATCTCATTTAGTTAGCTGGTCTGTGGTGGGCTAGCGCCCTGCCTGGGGTTTGTTTCCTGGGCTGGGATTGGCTCCAGCAGACCCCCGTCACCCTGTATGAAGGATATAGTAGGTTGGATGATGGATGGATGGATGGTTAGCTGGTCTTTTTTCTCTAATCTTATTCTGCATTCAAAAAAGCACAGCAGTAGGATTTTCACATTTTATGACATTTAGAAATATTTCTATTTTTTGCTGTAGTCTTAAATGCTTAATTAACTCTTTTTTGTTATTTTCCTATTATGTTTCCATTAATCTATTTAGCCTGCTTTCTTCATTGTATCCAAATAGTGACGCCAAAACACAGAAACTGGGAAATGATAGTTCACTTAATTAGGCTTGAAGTCCAATTAAAAACAGAAGTTGGTTCGAACAAAAACCTGCAGCCGCAAGGGGTCTCCATGTCCGAGTTTGGGAACCACTGCTGTAAACAATGTCAGAGAGTGGGGTGGAGGGAGTCCCCCATACAAAGTCCAAAAATACAAAAGTTTACAACAACAGTGTAGCCTGTGGCAGACCTGTTAATTTTAAACTGGCGCCGTAGGTTCACTGACTATAGCACGTTGCCACATCCACCACACAATGAACCACCCGGATTAAGATCCAAGTGCAGCCGTGTAACAGGTGACACCTCAGCACCGCACTGAAGAGTGTGAGGTTTTTTTTACAGTGGCTGGAGTGCCAATCCTGCCACCAACTTCCAGGTTTTCCCAGCAAGTTGGAAGACCTGCTTGTAGTGCTGGATGCAGATTAATGTCATACCCAGGACTGAGCAGTTGCAGGCTAAGGGCCTTGCCAAGGGCAAAATGGAGTAGAGCCACTTCTGGCATTATAGTTAAGGACATTAATTTCTAGCTAGTGTTAGGACTGTTTTGGCTCAAAACCTTTATTTGTTTTGATAGCACTTCTGCTAAGCATCTTGGTTTTGGTCTTTTGGTTGTACAGTATTTGTTTTTTCTGGTTAACAGATCTTGCTCTTTTCTACTGTATTTAATATCTAGCCACTCCTTAGGAATCCTTTAAAATCATAATTTTGTGCCAAGCATGTCATTGTTCATTTAAATATCGTAATAAAGGGAAGCTAAATAAACACAGCCGTACAATAAGGCTGTTGAGATTTAGTCAGACAAAGTCTTCACTAGTTCCGAGTCACAGTAACAAACTTCACTCTAGTCAGCCATCTTCTTCTTGTTTTTCTTCTTCTTTAGGTTCCTACCATAAGGCAGGTTTTTCGATCACCAGGTCCTCCGCTGTACTCTGGCTTCTGCTCTTTTTTTCATGTCTTGGTATGATTTCCCATCCTTCAGGTAATTTAACCTGTTTTGCCTTGGCCTTCTTCTTGATTTCTTTCCCTCCATTTTACCCCCTAGCACTATTGACAACAATCCATCTCCTCTTAGTACATGTCCCATCTAGATTTGTTGCTTTCTCCTCATTGTTTCAAGCATGTTCCTTTCTTCACCAATCCTTTCCAGCACATTTTTTCATTAGGTAGTTTATCCAACCAAATGATCATTTCCTCCCAAAGGCAGGCTCTCTGGCCTGCACAGGCCCAAAATGAGTCTCAGGGTTTTAAAATGTAAAAACCTCAAGTAAAAAAAACGAACAAATATCCTTTATGGGAGAGGATTACCCTAAATCTCTGGCCTTTCAGAGAAAACTAAGCAAAGTTTTTTTAATCACATGTATAAAAAAGTCAATATCTACTTAAAAATTAACATCCTTAAAGAACAGAAGGAAATCCAGTGAAGAACTGCTACATTCTTGTGGCACAAAAATACACACCTTGACTATGGGGAGACATTTTAAAAGAAATGGTCTTTGTAGAGCATACTGCAACTAAGAAGCTATTCTGACTGAAAGGCAACAAGCCAAAGAGATTGGAGTACATGTGCTAAACATATAACATGGAGTAACAACCAGTGGCAGTAGATCTCACTGAGCAGTGAATTCAAATTTTTAAATTTTGGTTCATAAAGATGCCATTATCTCAAACAAAGAGTTTGCTAAATTGCATTGAAGCCTTCTGTGAAAAACAATGGTGGCTCTTTGATCGTATGAACTTTCATGTCTACCATGGGTGTGAAATCTGGAAAACAATCAATGGAACGTTGACTGCTTAGAAATACAGTATAAATAGACTTTGATGTCGTACCTTGGTGAAACCCATCTTTTGGCATGATAAAAACCTCAACACATTGCAAGCACGATTACCGTATTGGCCCGAATTCAACGCAACATTTTTTGACTAAATATTTCCCGTTCAAAAGTGGACTCGCGTTAAATTCGAAGACTAGGCAATTCAATTTAACAACTCATCTTATTAGTACGCCTATGCCTCCGACTGACCTGTGTGTTGGTCGCGCGAGTTACGCATGCCGCGTTCGGTATAGTTTGGATCGGTTCGAGTACACGAGACTGCACGAGAGTTTCTAGCTCCGGTGGAATCTTTGGTTTCGAGCATTTTGATTCTGGGGCGCGCGTACGCCAGCAAGTGGCTATTGTGTCTATGATTCACAGGAAAGTGTAGTCCACGTCTCTCGCAACTGTTATAGTAGTAATTTGCATGTTTGCTCTAGCGGCGGGTTCTTTATTGTCCATAAAAAATGAGCGCGAGTTATAATATTAGTGTTGAGAAAAAAGGCTCATCAAACAGACAAATAAATAAAGGTACCAGGAGAACTTACGATATGAATTTTAAGATTATGGTTGCAAACGAGGCAGAGAGAACGAACAACATGAGAGCTTCAAGGAAATACGAAGTTCCAGAAGTAAACGTCCGTCTCTGGAGAAAAGATTTAACGAAATATATGAATGGAAATTCCTCAAGAAAATCTTTTAGTGGACCCAAAATAGGAAGGTTTAAAGAAGTTGAGCAGCGAGTGGTAAAATTCATAATAGAAAAGCAAAATGAAGGATTCCCAATATCGCGTGAAGTTATAAAATTTAAAGCGTTAGAGGAGGCTGCTAATTTAAACATCCCTAAAACAGACTTTAAAACAAGTATGGGTTGGTGTAAAAGAATTATGAAACGGAACGGTTTATCACTACGACAGCGGAATTCTTTGAATTATTTTATGAAAAATGAATGGATCGTGTTAAATTCTGATTTTTTTTTTTTCTAAAATCTTCATGAAAAAATTGGGGGCCGTGTTAAATTCGGGCCGATACGGTATAATCTATTTGGATTGGACATCTGCAGGTTTAATTCTAGCCGCATTAGACTGGCCACCTCAGAGTCTCTGTCTCGTCATAGGTGAAGCAGTCTGGGATCACTTCGTCAGGAAAAAGATCAGAACAGCAGCCAAAGTCGAAAGATGAATTATCTCAGACCTTGCTAGAAGCTTAGAAGAATTTGCTGAAGGACCATCTTGAAGAAATATGCAGTAGTTTATACAAAGCAAATCACCTTAGGTTTGCATTCTAATGAAGGCTAAAGAAAATAGTGACATCTTTTAAAAATCCAAGGTGCTTTTGCTACTTTTTATTATATCAATGCTTATTGGTATTTATTGTAATATAGCAAAGTGTCTTCATGAACTACTAAGTACATACTGCCTATTAAAGATTAAAGAATTTTCTTGGGTGGCCTAAGACATTTGCACTGTACCGTATTTAAAGTATGTAGCTTTACAAATGGAGTCATGAGAAATGGCCTGCTCAGGGCCACACATCACTATGCTACACTGCCTGGTACCTGTGGCCTGGCCATTTGTAACCTAGTTGACAGCAGGAATTATTAATTTTGTTGTATGAATATATACTTCGTTTTGGGCCGTCATACAAATTGAGACTTTTTGGCAGTTTGTGATAATAGTGATGTTCAAACCGTAATCAGTTTCTGTGTAGGACAGAGGATTGGCCCATTGATTTGACGTAACTAGTGCAAAATGGTTCTTCACAAGCTGTCATCACCACCTCTTATCACCTATCATTACTTAGTGTTTTGGGATGAGATGGCAATGCCAACCATCACAAAATAATCTACTTTCTCCAAATCCCATAAGTATCTCACCTTCACAAAATCAAATTCAGGTAACGGTGAGCAATTGGATCCACCTATCAACCTGTCCATCAATCCGTTTTTATCTGATTGTTCAGGGTCAGAAGGTACCACAGCCTGTCTCAGGTATAATGTGTGTGAGATGAGGCCATCTTGCAGATTAGATACTTAGTCCCTCTCTCCTTACCTGAACTCACCACAAAGAAGAAATTAATGTTAATTGTACTGATTTAAAATTAGAACGCAAAAGTCCCCATTGTATTAAATCTCAGCATGGCTGTCAAATGCCTCTACTCATTATGACTTTTCAATTACAGACAAGACTAAAATGGTCTTTTATTTCAGCTTCATGTGGCGTGGGATTTTACAATGAACTGCTGTTTGTGAGTCATCTAATGTTAAAATCATAACCTGAGGAAATGAAACAGAAAGAAAAAGGCAAAACTCCTCTCAGTTGCCCAGCAGATATGGAGTCAGGCTACATGTTCAAGGAGTTATACTCTAGGCCAAGCAGCCATGAATTATAAATGTGCAGAGTGATGCATCAGACAAGTGGCGTGATTTTAATGTCTTCCTACAAATCATGCTTTGAGACTGTATTGCTTCTACAGAAACAGTTTAGGCTTATGGTGTTAGTTAGACACATTTCAGTTGGATTATTATGCTCCGGCACGTCTGAGGAGAAAAGAAGGGTAGCAGCATGACGCACCTTTGTAGTAACTTGACACATCTTTGTAGTGACGTGGTCCCGTATGAAGAGTCTATGCTGGGTTTAGTGTACGTCAGCTCTGCCCTGGCAGTGGAACACTAAGCACAGCCAAATGAAAATGCTAAACAAGCAACAGTTGGCAAGCCATGCTTGTACCTTACTACACTGGGTTAAATAATGACCAGAAGAAGGGAAAACACCCTCATGACTGTGTTGCTCAGGTTGCCTGTGGCTGGCATTGCAATGAGGACATTACACTAACAGATAGGTGCAAATGTGCAAGTAGTGCTTTTTATTTTCCAATTAGAATAATGCAATGGGTAGAAGTGAAGGGCAAAATCATCTTAATAGATAAATAAATAATTCATGATAAAAACTGTCCAGTGAGGAAGTTAAAATCCAATAATTACTAATCATAAATTATCCATTAAAACCAAGAATAAAATCAAGTGGGATTGGTCCATAGTGGTGTTGCTCAATCTCCTTCTCTCTTATCTTGTCCCACTCACTTATCTCCCTGGCATAATTAACAGGATGAAGACTCTGGCTCCCAGTCCAGTCCACCTTCTTTCAGGGTCCGCCGAGATGCACCAAGCCTGAATCTGCCTCTCCCTATCACCTCCACTGGTGTCAACAGGTTGCCTGGGAGCATCTGATCACTTCTGCACTCGTCTACATGGCAGGAGAGATTTAATCCACCCTGACAGTGTCTCAACACATCACTCCATTGCAGGGTTTCCCCTGACCTCTTTGCCGCCTTACTCCTGCACTACTTCCCATCCAAACATCTCCACTGTTCTCCCATCTTCAAACTTCCTGTTTTTTTTTTCCCCTCCAATACTCACACTCATGGACCCCTTTAACCCCTTGTGTCAGACGAACCACGGAGCCCTGATGGAGGGGTGCTGCGTTAACAGACTTCAAACATGATAAACACAATTCCCTCTTCAAGAATCTCTGCGGCCACACGGCTTTTCTCTCACACACCTACATTCATGTGGTCTGCACTGCATCATTATTTTTATGTAAAAAAAAAAAAACATACACTGCAGCAGATTCTAAATCCACAGTACCAAAATGATCATTAACCACACCAATGTGCATATCTCTTGGGGGGCATTTATGCTGGAGTTGCAATCTGAAATTTGGATGGTTGGTAGGTACAGTGTTTCCTGCTGGGCCCTGAACACATTATACCAGTGTTCCACCATCATTGTGGTGTTGCAACCCAAGCCAATGTGTTTGTGATACACTTGTCATATCTCAGCCACAATCCTCCACTAGCTGGGATCCAAGTTCATGTTTAATCAGAATCAGAATCACATTTGTTGGCCAACTATGCATGCATACATGGAATTTGACTCCGGTTTTGGTGACTCTCTAAATACACGTTATATAAGCAGCATACACACAACAGTTAATCACACACCTGAGATAAAAAACAAGACAGAGAATATATATATATATATATATATATATATATATATATATATATATATATATATATATATATAGTGAGGTCAGGTCCGAACACCATCAGGCTAAGACCAGCACTTTGCCAAACAAAGTATAAATAAGTCCCACCCAGCACACAGTGCCCCCAGCACCAATCACCGTCTCCTCACACGTCTCTTTTCCAAATGTCTGTGGGCCACCTTTCCTCTCCTCATGGGAGTCTCATCCTGCTCCTGCTCCTGATTCTAGCTCAATGATTGGAGTGAGGTGGCCCCTTTTATTCCAACCTGGATGTGCTCCAGGTGCCTGATGACGCTCTTCCAGCAGCACTTCCTGGTGTGGCTGAAGTGCTGCCCTTGCACCCCGGTATCACTGGAAGGATCTTCTCCCACCTTCCCAGGTGTGGCGGAAGTGTTGATCTCCTGGGCTCCACGACGCTCGGGGCGCCCACTGGCGGTGGCCATGGGCTCCATTGGGATTTAGTCTCCTTGCTCCTGGTCCCCTCAACATCCAGGGCGGTTTCCCCCTCATGTGCCAGGGGATGTATAGGCCATCTCCCGGTCCTTCCAGGCATCCCGGCTGGGTCTGACCCCCAGCCTCCTGTGACAATATATATATGCATACAAAGTGCAGAATGCAAGACATGCTGAAATAAACACTAAAAAACAAGTATTACCAATATGTAAATAGTTTTGCAAGACCCTGGTAGGCCTGGGGTGTACAGTGCTCAGCCTGTTAAGCTGAATTAACCATTTGTGAGCTTGATGGCTTGTGGGAAAACAAAATTGCTCTTATATCTGCTTCTTTTGGCGTATATTAATCTATAACGCTTGACTTGATGGAAAAAGTTTAAAAACAATTATGGCTCAAATGTGAGGGGTCAGAAATGATTTTACCGACCTGTTTCACGACTCTGGAATAGTACAGGTCCTGTGAGGTTGGCAGTCTGGCACCAATGATATTTTTGACAGACCTGACTATTTGTTGTAGTGTGTTTTTGTCATGTTTAGTCACTGACCTGAACAACACTGTTATTGATGAGCTCAGGACAGACTCAATGACTGCTGTGTAGAGTTGAATCAGCAGCTCCTATGGAGGGTTGGTCAGCTTTACCAGAAGACTAGCGGTGCTTGAAATTTCAATTAGAAAGTGTTGATGTGATGCATTTGACCACTGCTGTATCTCAGAGAGAACTTGACTGTCAAAATACAATTTCTGATGTAAAACTGATCAGACACGCACAGCCTAGTGCTCCTTATCTTCACATGGTCTGTAATCAATGTTCCATCAGCAGCTCTAAATGGGCCTCACACAGACTTTGTAATGCCTGAGACCCTAAAAGAATGCCTTCATGTTGTGGTGATCAGCGGCTGATTAACGTTTGTCAGCCTTTGAGAGCCACTATCTGCCCTTCATATCATACACTGTGCATTCTGCTTGCTTTGAGTGTGGCCAATTTGTTTGCACGACTTGATTTGCTGTTGATCCATTACAGGAATGTGGAGTACATGTTTACAAACCCATTCCACCCAACACAGAATCGCCCTACTTCCCATTTCAAAGTGCTCACACATGTTCTATTGGACTGTCTTAGTAATAATGCGTTTGGTAGTTGAATAGCTCCAGAGACTCAGTACGAATTGTTGTGTTACCTAGGTTTCCCATAGCTGGCATACTTCACCTGAACCCGGGTCATCAATAATCATGTACAAGGATGCTAAATCAATAAACAATTTTAGCTAAAAATTATTGTTATGTTGTCATTGGTGGAGACTAAAATCAGTCAATAAATAAATATATTCCAGAAGTGGGTTAAAAATCAAGGTTAAAAATCAGGATCTTCCCATAAAGAAAACCATGACCCTCAGTACATCCTCCTTTTTCTGCATCTGCTATTCTTACAGTTTGCTCAGCAAGCGTGGTCAACTTTTGACTGGCTGATATCTCCATGGCCATCCCTCGGCATCCATGGGTATCCCATGGACTATGCTCCCTTCTCCCACCACCATCCATTGGCATCTGTGAGACCTCTCTGAGTGGTAGCTGAAGTCTGCTTCAGAGGAGCAGGAGCTACCCTACCCCCAGAGTGGCACTGCACCATCTGGGGCTCCTTCCCCAACTGCTAAGCCTCCTTTCTGATGCACCAGCTCTGACACAATCCTGATTTTCTTCTCTTCTTTGTTTCTGTCTTGATTTTACCTCTGGTTCTCTTTCTTTCTCATTTCTCACTGTTTTGTTTCCTTGTCTCCCTCTGGTCTGCCTAACCATGGAATGTCAATGAAGAAACTGGCCAGGCTGATCATTCCTTCATGTGCAAATGTGACCAGCACATTTCCTTATTAAGGATTCCAGCGCCATGCAGCTTCACAGCAGCACACTCCTATACCCATGGAGCCTGAGCTGCACTGTTGTTATTTAAAAACTCATATGCTGCCATGGACCACTTACCCATGTCACCACATATTGGTGCTGATCAAAGCACAATAGAAATTAGTCTCTCTGCATAATGAACAACATTGGGATCTTATGATAGTCTTTGTAGATCTTCCATTAACAAATGTACTAACTCTGACTGGCAGTGAGAATGACTGAGTATCCACAGAAGTTTATCAACATAATCTCCTCTCTCCAACCTTATTGATAGTGGTGAGACATTTAGACCTTTTGAATTTATTATTGTGAACAAGCACTGCTGTTTAGTATATTCTTCTCTAAGTTGCTTTTAGTTGATGATGCTACTAACAAAGACTGTGAGCTTGGTGTCTCTGGCTGACTGTGATAGGTATGTACAGAAAAAGTTTCAGTGGTTGCATTCCAGATACTGTTTTTGCATGGAAAAGCCCTGCTGTATGTGTCTTTGGAGATTCTCCTTATTGATGCTGTATAATCTCCATTCCCAAATGAAAAGACTGAAACTGTACAAAGAGTTGTGTGAAGGTCCAAAGGTTTACTTTTGTTGCCAATCCTGATGTACTGTAACAATCATTTTAAAAGTTGACAAATTCAGATAACCTGTGATGCTATTTTAGTGACATGGAAACAAATCTAGTTTAAAGGGTAAAACAAAAGAGTGATTTAAAGACATGAGTCAATAAGACTCAAAATTAGTCAAAGCAAGAAAATAATCCTATAAAAATTTGTTGAAAGCACCTTCTAGACTTCATTGCTCTACAGAATGTCTTTCCACTGCCCTAAGTGAAAAGTTCAGACACTTCTTTTTTTGTCATGTCTTATACTGGTTAGCTTATCATATTGTAAACCATCCTCACTGTGCACTCTTTTAAATGCAAAAGAAACACACTCTCTAGTAGCTTTAATGTGGGATCAGCTGCGTGCTTTACCACCGAGCACACTTATTGCATGATACTTGAAGGCTTTAAAGCCAGCTGTTTCACCTGCTGCTCTGTTCTCTCCCTGTCCTGTCCAAACTACATCCGGCTCTGCTTCAGCCTCTGCACCTGTCTCTCTGCAACTGAACCGTCCTGAAGAAGATGACTTTGAGTTCTGAGCAATAGAGCTGTAGCAAGACGGACAACTAGAAAGTTGTGCAGTTTGTTGTGTGTTTGAATAAAAGCTCCAATACTGAATAAAGCCCTGATACTGTTCCTCCAAGTGCCAGACTAAAGACGCCTTTGCCAAGTTCTATCCTGTCTATCTCTTGTGTATCTCAGAAGCCCAAATGTGACATTATTATGCATCATGTCACTGGCTACAAAAGTTGTTGCTATGAACAAAATGGCAATGCTCATGGAAAAGAAAGCACAAGATGATAGTGGCCCTTAAAGAAAAGAGCAATGCAAAAAATGTAATAACAAAAACTTAACAACACAAATAGCATTAGTTCATAAATGATATACAACAAATCAGCACTTGACCAGGCCACGTTTATGGAGTTTGCATGTTCTCCCTATCTGGGTGGGCTCCTCTAATGTGACTTGTGTGTTAGGTTGACTGACAACTCTGTTTTGGTCCTGTGTAGGCCTGCACTCCATCCCAGGCTGGTTTCTGCCTTACCTTCCATAACCCTGGAATGGCAGATGGATGCTTGGAGGTCACATTGTATTGAAAATATGTAGTTTAATATAATAATACTTTCTTCTGTTTCTTCTTCTTTCTTTTCACATGTCCTCATTTGCATCATTTTATAAGGAACTATCACAGGAGAAGGATGAAGGAGCAGAAGGGAATAACGAGAGGCTATCAGGTAGGAAACTTTTCTGCTGGACTGAAGGATATCATGTGATGTTAAAGAAAACATGACTGTATGTTACATCCTGTTAGCCTGAAAGTAACTACAGGAAATCTTAAGAGTTGAGAAAAATGCTAGGGTTAAATGGCGCAAGTAAAAGAACTGGGATTTAGGGTGTTAAATCAGAGCCTCTGATATTTTACAAGTAATGTTTTCAGTATTGTTATACATTGTTACTGCATTGTTGAAATTGTGTACCTTCTCAGAGGACAGATCTGTCTGGAATAATGAGCAGCCTGGCTGAGTGCCAAAGATAGAAGCAGGCAGCATAAAGGAAGCTGTCATGTTATGTGCGTAGCTGGCAAGAAACTCCTTTTAACATGATGTGCAGGCAGACAATGAAATGCTTTCCTTTGGCATCAGTGGCAAACAACATTATAACAATGCATATAATGTGTTCACTTAAACAGCCATGCACTGTTACATTTCCTCTTTTCCAACTCGTTAGAATAAACTTTATTATAATAGAAATATGACCATGACTAAGGCAGAGTTAACAGGAAGTTACAGACTTTCAGATGAAATGGAGGAGGCAATCATAGGGCACACTCAAGCACTCAGCCACACTTGCCCATACAACACCATTTTAGAGATGTGAGTTAATCTAGATTTCACATCTTTGGAAAGATGGACAACATCAAATTTTGGAAACTGGTCAATTCTCTCCTAATCCTAGGTACCCATCCAATTATGTAACCCCATTAATCTATTCCATGATTTTGGGAACCGCATCTGGCACAAAAGGAAGAACAAATCTCAAATGGAGTACCAGTCCATTGCAAAGCGAAGTCAATCATACAGACTCATTGGGTCAATTTAGCTGTACCATTTAACCTAACTCACATCATTGGGATGTAGGAGAAAAATCAGAGTAAACAGAATTTTTTTTTTACTATTGCTACATTCACTGTACCTGTGAGACACTATTTGAATTGCTTTAGAAAGGATAAGAGCAAAATAAACAAAATATTAAATGAATGATTACTTGATTCATGTACTATATATATATATAGTATATAGCTGGAAGGGCTGGCATCTCACCTGGTGCTGGAGATTATCTCCTACCTGGCTGAATGGAGCACAGGAATCATTGATGGTCCTCCATTTATATTCCAGTCAGGATGACTAAATAATGGATGGATAAGGGTTGAATGGATTGCATGAACAATTTTCCCCCAGTACGAGATGTGGCAGTGCTCCCCTGACTGGAGTGGACGTCTGGACACCTACCACTTGCCTGGGAGTTGTAGTATGGAAGGTCAACCTTGACCGGGTTCTTTGGCACCACAGGGGGATGCTGTAAGGAAAGGACCTCTCTGTTTAGGGGCACTTTCATATGACCTGGGAGGGCTTCCATCATGTGATGTTGTGAAACTGGAAGCCCTTCCAGGACAATCATAAAAGGAAGCCACCTCTCCTGCAAGGGGGAGTCAAAGTTGAGAGAAGGTAGAAAGAGGCAGGAAATGACTAATTGAACATCTTATTTTTATGCTGCACTGATTTAGCCTTGCAAGGGAGTTATGGTTAAATAAATATCATTTTATTTTACCTGACATTGTGTTTGGCTGAGTTATTTGTGGTGTTTGTAACAGGACAAAATAAAGGTTTCTGGAGTCTCCACAATAATCCACAATCCCCATTTAATAAGTGAAAAATCAAAAGATTCAAAGATATCAAAAAAAGTATCGGTGGACTGTCAAATGAACGCTGACTTCCAGGTTGCATTGTCTTTGCATACTGGTGGAGGTGGAAAAGGCGGGGCTTCTGAGCTTGAACAGTGACATCAGTGTTCTTCCGGTGGGTCTTTATCATCTCTACAGATGAAAAGGGAGAAAGACGGAGAAAACGTCCACAAGCCCATCTTTTCTCAGTTGGGAGTATGCATAATATTCTCAAACGATCCCTGAGAATACACCCTACTCACGCATGTCTTAACAATATATTAACTGTGTAATCAGTAACCATCTTATAACTAACCTTGGAACTTTTGATATTTTCCATTAATTCTTCCATGGTCCATATCACCATGTCTTCTGTTTCATTCCTGATAAGGTGAGATTACATTAATGACCTAAAAGCTTAAAAAGAAGGTTCAAAATCAGACGCATATCCCAAATTATTAAATTTCCACTCTTTAGGCCTGGTATAACCTTCTCCACATTGGCCTGCAGTTTCATCATTTCTCTTCCAGTTCCTTCACCATCACTGCAGCAACACTGTCAACAATTGCGGCCCTCCACCCTACATTTATAGTCAGACTTCTTTCTCTACCAAACCTTCCAAGTTCAGGTTCAAGCACTTTATTGGCTTTTATATTTCATCCTCAAGCAACGTAGGAGTTATGTAGGATATTAAGTGATACACATATAGATTAAGGGCTCATTTACACCTGTATATTTTCGTTTAATTCTGTTACTACATAACACAGGTAATCCATAACATACCAGTAAAATTAACAGTTGCTTCTCAGCTGCCATACAGCTGTCTTTCTGAAGCCCTTCCCTATCATCTGCTCTTTCCTATTTCCTCCACATGAGGCTGACCACATTCACATTTCAGTCCATTCGTCATAAGGAAAGTGCACTGCTGTCTGTTGAGAGCTCTGTCACCTAAACAAGGGAGCAAGGTAGGGTTTTGGGATAAATTATTGATGGGAATGAATGTGACCATGTATGTCCAAATTATGTGCATGTCTTGTGGACTTGACATGAAATGCATCCAGTGTTTCATTATTTTAATACAGAATGAGTAATTACCACATTAAAAGGCATGTCATCAACACACAAAAAATACAGGGAATACGTACCTGCAGATATATTCTAAGGTAATTAGGCTATTTGACTTTTCATTTTTCGACCCAGCTCCTGTCACACTTCACGACTGTTTTCAGGATTTTCAGCTGTAGGTTCCATTTACGTAACCTTGTATGACCACAAGTATTGTAGAGTGACATCACCAGTGGCTTAATGTGCTCTAACACTGGGTATGACTAGCCCTTAAGAAGTCACAGGGACAGTGTGTGCGTGACAAGTGACAACCAAAGAAGGCTCTGCCAGAAGTACAACGTAAACAAACCTGCTGTCCACCAGCAAACAAGTATGGTCTTCTCCAGGACTGACAACACATTCCATTCGTTTTTACTGATGACAAAGGAAAGCACAGACAACTAAGGCAGCTCTTCTCCATGTAATTTGTTGATTTTTGCACAGTATGCAATTTCTTATTCTGTTGTGCTTCATGATGCTTGACTACCACAATGTGTTAACATCATGATATTTGCACTTGTGCTTAGAGGTTGTGAGTTGTGTAATCTGGTATCTCCTGCATTTCCTAGTCATTCAATCAATAAGTGTGCCATGCTCTCTGACTTAATGTTGCACATTAAGATAACATTTTACATACCTAATTATATAAGATCGTTCTGATTCGGGAAGAGTTTCCGCTGAACCCATTTTTAGAGGTATAAAATAAAACATTCTGGAAGAAAACTGCCAATTTGCATTAAAAATAGTTTTTCATTTTTGTAGATGTACACATTTAAAGTTTGTCTTTCAAGCGCTGGACTGCTCCTGGAGTGACGTTTTCCTTTTGTGCCTGGAAATATTTAGGTTGTGGCAAACTGGCCCAGTATTTACTGTAGCTCTTTTGGCTCACAGGTTCAGGAGACTGCATGGGACTCTGACTGGTTGCCATCTCTGTGGAGGTTGCTGGTCTCCCCTATGTCCATGTGTTTTTCTCCAGGTTTTTGTCTCACACTCCTCTAATGTGTAGGTTGATTAGAGATTCTAAATTGGTCCCATGTCAGTGTGGTTATATACATGAGTGTGTCCTATGACAGACTAGCGTTTCATCCAGGTTTGGCTCCTATGTTTGGGCCTGATGCTACTGGAATAGGCTGTTGGTCAGGCAAGTTTAATAATGGATGGATGAATATGTAAAAGTCTTGGAGAACTGAAATATTCTTTCATGCCTACACAAAGTTTTTGCATGACTTATTAAACTATATAATACTAAATCTAGAAAAAAAATCTGGTTCATTTCTTTGAGAGACAGAGACGGTTCTTCTGCACTTTCTGTTGCCACAATAACTAAATAAACAGTGTCTGTGACGCTGCCAAGCCTCTTTTTTCTGTTGGAACAAAGAGCACCTCAAAGACAAAGATCCACTTATCTGAAAGCCATTGTTTCCATTGTTTGTGTTTCGATTTAACTGCTCGCAAAATATGCTGAACCTGTGCATCAGTATGCAGAGAGTGTGAGCTATGGGACCAAAATATTGGCTTCCCCATTAAAAATATTCAGATTTAACACAACGTGCACCTGTGGTAAGGAAATTTGCATAAAGGAAATGAAATAAATAAAAAAATAAATAAAAAAAGAAAGAGTAAAACAAAATAAACCAAAACAATTACCAGCGTTAGTCTGAGGTAAAGTTTGTTATAATACATGACATATCCATCCATCCATCTTCCAACCACTTTAATCCAATCTGAGCACATTCTGGCAGCATTAGGCCTAATGCAGGAACCAGTCCTGGATGGAGTTTTCATTTATCACAGGACCCGCTCAAAGGAGGGCAATTCAGACTTGCCAACCAACATATTACAGTATGCATTGATGGATTGTGGGAACAACCCAGGAGCACATGGAGAGAAATTAATTCAGGTACGGGAGAATATATAAATTCCACAAAGACATTACCCGGGCTAGGACTTGAACCCAGTTTCCTGGAGTTGTAAGGCAGCAACATTATCAAGTGAGCCCACATAGTCTAAGATCTTAAAAAGCAGGTGTACAACATGTATAACTAGAAAAGAGTAGCTTGACTAACCAAAGTTTCTTTATTTTAGGATTAGTTAATCCATTCAACTGAGAATAAGCTACCGGGCAGTGAAATCCACCATAAAGAAATGTGATGGAGAGCAGCAAATAGCACAGTCTCCCATCACCTCTTGTATCCCCCCAAATATTGCTCTAGATGCTCCTATTTTAATTATAAAACTTTATTTTTTCCAGATAAATACATTACTGAACTACTTAAACAATATGATATTCAAACATAAGTTTCAGTTAAGCAAATTAAAAGATTGAAAAAGTCTATTCAATCAGAACTACAAACAATTCTATACATCCTAAAAAGAATTAAAAATGCAATCATAAACCATGCTAAACCCCCCTGTGTCACCCAGAACAGAGAACATATCTATCTACTGTATAATAAAGCACGAAGGTCTGTGTGTCCAGTCCCTCTGAGCAATCTGATTGGTCAGTTTTGCTCTGGTGTGATTGGTCAGATTTGCTTTGGTGTGATTGGTCAATTTTGCTCTGGTGTGATTGGTCAGGTTTGCTTTGGTGTGATTGGTCAGTTTTACTCTGGTGTGATTGGTCAGTTTTGCTTTGGTGTCATTAGTCAGATTTGCTTTGGTGTGATTGGTCAGTTTTGCTCTGGTGTGATTAGTCAGTTTTGCTCTGGTGTGATTAGTCAGTTTTGCTCTGGTGTGATTGGTCAGTTTTGCTCTGGTGTGATTGGTCAGTTTTGCTTTGGTGTGAGTGGTCCATTTGGCTTTGGTGATGCAAAGAGAGGAATGGCAAGTGTGAGATGCACTGGAAGGAGTAAAGGCATATGAGACACACTGAGAGAGTCTCTTTCAAAGATGGTAAGTATAAAACCAGACAGGAGGTAAGAAAGGTGCCTCAAAAATAATGGCAGTCTGAGAAGCAGGCTTGACAGCAACACGTTCAACAAAGGGAGTGCAGGTGAAGAGACATTCATACATGCAAATACAAAAGAAAGGTGCTGAAAGTACACGTACAGCAAGAGATAGCAAATGTCTTTTTAATTATTTCATTACCTGTCTTAGACAGTTACCATGGCTAGTTGCTAATAAAATGAGAATAAAAAAGAAAAGGGAGGCCCTCTGTGTAATAGTGTCTTGTTAACTAAAACAATAGGAGTTTAGCAGAGACACAAGCAAGAGCTCAGCAAAGTTAACTAAAGATAATACTAATTAATTCTTACCAATTTCTAAAGAAGCTCTGTACAGTTCCACGTGAAGAAAATTAGATTTGCTAGTTTTAGATAATAAAAAACATTATTTTCCTTTTAAGTTATGGAAGGTGCATTAGGATTCTTCCAATGAAATTATGTAGACAGGTAGACTTTATTGTTCCAAAGGTACTAGGGTGTTGTACTGTGTTAGCCATTATGAATGTAGAGAAGAGCCAAGCAAAATGACACCTTTTATTGGCTAACTTTATTGGCTAACTAAAAAGATTACAATATGCATGCTTTCGAGGCAACTCAGGCCCCTTCTTCAGGCAAGATGCTCTTGTTCCAAAGGGAAATTTATGTGCAGTATGAAAATTCAAAACATAAGACATTATTAAATCAACAGATTTGGAAATGTCTGCAGTGGCAGAATGAGAGCAGCAACAAGCCATTGAATTAAATAACGAGTTTAATTCACAGCAAGAATCAGCCTCTCATTAAGAGATTGGTTGGAGTTTGAAATCCCAGTTTAGCTGGTCATCTGTTGGCTCCTTTCACATCTCATTTCTGTTTAGTTGTCATTTAATGAAGAATCCTTAAAAACAGGGCTATTGAAATGAAGGAAAAGGAGTTAATTAGCAGTGAAAACTTCTCACTGATTAGGAAAAGGGTTAGAATGAAAACCTGCAGCCACTGCAGCCATCCAGGCCCGGAGATTGACACCCCTAGTTTAGAAGATAAGATTGACCTAAAATGTTGCCAATTACAGCTACTCAAAACACAGGACTTCAACTGGAGGCTATCAATTAGTAGCTTACTGAAGTTCCTGTTCAGCTGCACAGAATCAGTTCATATGATTCACTGAAAAGAGTCGTTCACATGGAATAAATTGTTCGTGAATTGCCCATCACTAGAACTTATGTATATTTTTTTCAAGGGAAACATGAAACATGAACAATGTCTTGACAGACAGGCATGTTATTTTTATTAGCAAAGAGAAACAAACAGAAGTACAAAACATGCCAGAGTTTGATGTTGGCAATGAAAATTTCCAACGGTGACTGGAAACCCCGCTGTTAGCTATATTCACATTAGTGATGGATGGGCTACCAATGCTACTGCTGATTTTGCTTGAAAATCCTCCACCCTCTAGCCACCAAATTGTGAAGTATCGGCCAGGTCACAGATCTGTCTGATATCCACAAGTGACCACTTAGTCCATATTAAAGTTTCCAACTTCTCTTACAACCGGTAAGGTGTTCAGCTTTGACTCATTTATACAACAGAAAACAGTGCACAACTAGAATAGATGATGTCAAAAGATGCAGTTTTGCCCTTTTTGTAATAATCTAGTTGAAACTGTATTCTGAGATTGGAAATGTGCATATCAGGTATGCATACTCAGGTTGCAAGGAATTGCAACTGCTGTCTCGCAGTTAGGAGATCCGGGTTCGCTTCCTGGGTCCTCCCTGCGTGGAGTTTGCATGTTCTCCCGATGTCAGCGTAGATTTCCTCCAGGTGCTCCGGTTTCCTCCCACAGTCCAAAGACATACAGGTTAGGTGCGTTGGCGTTTCTAAATTGTCCCTAATGTGTGCTTGGTGTGTGGGTGTGTGTGCGCCCTGCAGTGGGCTGGTGCCCTGCCTGGGGTTTATTTCCTGCCTTGCAACCTGTGTTGGCTAGGATTGGCTCCAGTAGTGACCCTGTAGTTATGATATAGCGGGTTGGATAAAGGATGGATGGATGGATGATCAGACTGTTTGCTGATTTTATTTTTATTTTATCTTCCACAAAAGCACTTGTTTTTATGGAAAATGTATTTATTAATAAAACTAATAATAATACTACATTTATTTACTGCCTTTCCCATAAATGGGAAAATTTATTTATTGAAGAATCTTAACCATACAACTTTTGACTGATTTATTTGAATATACTGCACTAAGCACTTTTACACCAATCTTGTTGTTTATGTCCTCATTGCACTAGTCCATCCTGAGTACATGACATAGTGAGAAACGGGCAAAGCCAAGGTTGCAGGCACACAGAGTAATCCCAACAACATGTAGTAAAATGCTGAAATCTAAGACTGTACATTAGAAGAACATAAAAAGACACAAAAATGGTAAATACTCAACTCAAATATCAATAAACATCAATATATACAGTATGTTACAGGCCAAACTTGATTTTATGACAAACTAGTTTAGATCAGGTCAAACCGAAGTGGATAGGATGAACATAGATTATCCAGAAATCAATGCAGAGCTCCCAGGACAAACTGATTTGTCCCAGTCTATATTAGTTTAGCCTGCAATCGCACTTTAATAGGTCAAAGAAATTCATTATACACTCACCTAAAGGATTATTAGGAACACCATACTAATACGGTGTTTGACCCCCTTTCGCCTTCAGAACTGCCTTAATTCTACGTGGCATTGATTCAACAAGGTGCTAAAAGCATTCTTTAGAAATGCTGGCCCATATTGATAGGATAGCATCTCGCAGTTGATGGAGATTTGTGGGATGCACATCCAGGGCACGAAGCTCCCGTTCCACCACATCCCAAAGATGCTCCATTGGGTTCAGATCTGGTGACTGTGGGGGCGATTTTAGTACAGTGAACTCATTGTCATATTCAAGAAACCAATTTGAAATGATTCGAGCTTTGTGACATGGTGCATTATCCTGCTGGAAGTAGCTGTCAGAGGATGGGTACATGGTGGTCATGAAGGGATGGACATGGTCAGAAACAATGCTCAGGTAGCCTGTGGCATTTAAACGATGCCCAATTGGCACTAAGGGGCCTAAAGTGTGCCAAGAAAACATCCCACACACCATTACACCACCACCAGCAGCCTGCACAGTGGTAACAAGGCATGATGGATCCATGTTCTCATTCTGTTTACGCCAAATTCTGACTGTACCATTTGAATGTCTCAACAGAAATCGAGACTCATCAGACCAGGCAACATTTTTGCAGTCTTCAACTGTCCAATTTTGGTGAGCTCGCGCAAATTGTAGCCTCTTTTTCCTTTTTGTAGTGGAGATGAGTGGTACCCGGTGGGGTCTTCTGCTGTTGTAGCCCATCCGCCTCAAGGTTGTGCGTGTTGTGGCTTCACAAATGCTTTGCTGCATACCTCGGTTGTAACGAGTGGTTATTTCAGTCAAAGTTGCTCTTCTATCAGCTTGAATCAGTCGGCCCATTCTCCTCTGACCTCTAGCATCAACAAGGCATTTTCGCCCACAGGACTGCCGCATACTGGATGTTTTTCCCTTTTCACACCATTCTTTGTAAACCCTAGAAATGATTGTGCGTGAAAATCCCAGTGACTGAGCAGATTGTGAAATACTCAGACCGGCCCGTCTGACACCAACAACCATGCCACGCTCAAAATTGCTTAAATCACCTTTCTTTCCCATTCTGACATTCAGTTTGGAGTTCAGGAGATTGTCTTGACCAGGACCACACCCCTAAATGCATTGAAGCAACTGCCATGTGATTGGTTGATGAGATAATTGCATTAATGAGAAATTGAACAGGTGTTCCTAATAATCCTTTAGGTGAGTGTAAATTAGTTTGTCCTAAAATCTGGTTTGGCCTGTAACATATATAAAGACAGCATTATAGTAATACAGTATTACAAAAATATGTAATAAATAAATAACTTAATATCGGAGAATTAATAACCCAGGCACTGTCCTCTTTTTGGGATGTAGGTGGACTGTGGAAAAACGCTCAGTCTCAGTCTCTCTCTACTGGTTGTTAGACAGCAGTTGTGTTTCCCTGAACGCAGCACATAGAAGAGGCCATTGTTGGGATGGCTGATAACATGTTGTTGATAATAGTCAAATAAAATCAGCATGTGACTTGTGATTTATTTTTTCTTTCACCTACATTCTGCCTATGCTTGCTGTGTGGCCTAGTGGCTAAGAAGTTGTGACTCTAAGTCACAAGTGCCCCTTCCTCTCCATGAGACCTCCAAGTGAGTCACTTACCTTGCTGTTCCAGTTACTGAAAATTTGTAATTCCTATTCTGCATTTGTAATATGCCTTGGAATGATTGGTGCTTACTGTGAAAAGGATACTGCTTACACACAGTTCTGTAACAGGCCTGTTAATTATATCTTGTTGCTTTCAAAAGTATTCTTTTTTGTGTTCTACAGCACCTTGGGATGGCATGGTCTATGACAAGTACTATATACAGCATGGCTGATGTATTTCTTTCTATCAAAACATATTTTTATTCTTATTTTTGACAACTGTTACTCTTACCCTAACACAAACGCATTTAGAGAAGTGTAAAAATGTTATATCCCCTGCAACCCTAATGTACTGTAGATAAATGGATGGATGTTGTAAAGCTTTTCTAATATATTTTCATACATGTGGAAGTTGAAATCAAATTAAATTACTGTATATGTGACTGACAGATCCTTTAAATACGGGCCACATATTGATGTTATGAGAGTATTGTATCCCTGTACTGACTCACACCTCAGCCACATGCTTGATCACTTGTTCCTGTCCGTTTGTTGCATCATGTTAATGCATGTGGGATAAGTCATTATGGTGTGATTAAAGATGATCTGGAAACATACAGCTTTTGTGTGTAAAGAAAATGGAACAAGAACACAGTATAACAGACATAAATAAGAAATACATGACTTAATATAACATGATCAAACATAGAAATAAATATTAAAATTCAGGCTTATTAGTATTTAAACATTTAATAAAAGGGAAAGCTATTTAATACCAAATAATCTAAATTATGTCTCCTTCCTTTTATCTTAAAGCGTGTAATATTTATAATAAAAAGAGCTAGGATGTTACAGTAAAAGAAGCTGACATACCCAGCGTTGCCTAAAAGGAAAATAAGTGTTTTTATTTTTAATCGCTTGAGAAAAATATAATTAAAAAAACACAACTTTAAAAATAAAAATAAATTAACAAACACTGACGACTCACTAATGTGTTTGTCTTGTGGTCTTGCATGTATGTTATCATGAAGTTGACGCTCGGAACTGGCCAACTCTATTTAATTTCAAAAGCAACAGGGGTGTGGTGGTGCTCAAACTTAAAGAATGCTGGCAGTCACCTCCAGTTCGCCCTCCGGTGGTCGTTCCGAGTGTCAACTTCATGATAACATGCACACAAGACTGCAAGATCACCCCCTCCTAGCCTACCCAGAAGGGGGTGGTTTAGGGCTGATTTCACCCTACAGAAGTTTTAGTCAACCAAGTTTCATGAAAATCTCTCCAGCAGTTTGGAAGTGATGCTGGAACATACTTACAAACACACACATACATTGATTTTTATATACTGTATACAGATTAACTGTGGACGTGTGCGTGTGTGTGTGATTGGCCAAGTTATACACATAAGATCCAGCTAATATCACCCAGACTATTTTAGTTTTCTGTCCAAAGGGGTGGCTGAAACCCAATTGGAGAGTCTTAGACCAGGGAAAGGTGAAAACCCTAGTAAGGGGAAGCAGCCACATGCGGACTGGCCTGGGCGTTGTCCTTTAAACAGCAAGGCAGAATTCAAAATAATCTGATGCAGATATGCTGTTGCTTTTGACTTAAATGACACATTCTGCTATCTGAGCATAATTATCTAGTATTTTTATATTAAGTGATGTACTGATAAAAGAATGCATACGTGTGTAATCTTAAAGGAAGAACAGCAAAGTTTTCCGTCAGCTTAGTGGTATACTTTTGAAATCTTAAAAACATATGGGGTCACTTCCTGGATTAAGAAAGTTAAGAGATTGCTCAGTGTTAGGGGTTGGGGGTGGTTTTGCAAAATATGTCTATAGTTTAGATCTGCAAAATTACCAGAAACAGCACTTGATGCACTATAGAAGAATATGTTGGCTATCTTAAAAAACTACAAAAATTCTACGCTGTGCTTAGAATCAGGAAGGTTTTTCCTGTCAAAACCAAATCTGTGTCTTTCTACAAGGTTCAAAATACTAGTTGACTTGAAAATGGGGGGTCACTCATGTCATTATAGCGTTGATTATACTAAGCACTCTAACCAACTAGAATGTCTCAAGTAATCGAAACAGATTATTCAGCTCAATCTAGCTCAT